>NC_058519.1:187041520-187344550 GCF_904849725.1 Hordeum vulgare subsp. vulgare | reverse complement strand
AATACTCCAAAATTTGCCCAGAATAAGGTCACCAAGTCTGTTTTTATTCCCAAAAATAGTGGTGAATCATCTAGCAATAAAGATGAAAACCTTAAGATGATAAGTGATCACGCCACTTATGGTTTGAGCACCAAAGACGACGATACGTGATTCTATCGATTTTATGCCTAGCTAAGGGCGTTAAACAATAGCGCTTGTTGGGAGGCAAACCAATGAATTTATCTTTTTATTTCTGTTTTGTTGCGTCCACACCATCATAATTCTATTGTGATTGTGTTTTTTGTGTTTCTTTTGTGTTTGAGCCAAGCAAAACCTTTATGACTAGTCTTGGTAATGGTTGTTTGATCCTGCTGGAAAAAGACAGAAACGTTTCGCTCACGAGATGATTCTTCATTATTATTCAGAAAGAGATTTTGAGTTTATTCTTTTTGCTTCTAGTTGATATGCCTTTTTCCCAGGCAGTCGTAATTGTTCAAAAATTTTGAGGTACCAGAAGTATACGAAGTATACAAATTGCTACAGGCTCGTGTGTTTTTGACAGATTCTGTTTTTTGTTGAGTTGGTTGCTTGTTTTGATGAAACTATGGTTAGGATCGGGTGGTACTAGCCATGGAAAAGTGAGAATACAGTAGCCCAACACCAATATAGATAGAATTCAAGTTTGCTACAATACCAAAAGAGGTGGTAGTTTGCTTTCTTGTGCTAATGTTATCACGAGTTTCTATTTAAGTTTTGTGTTGTGAAGTTTTCAAGTTTTGGGTGATGTTCTCATGGACAACGAGATAAGGAGTGGAAAGAGCTCAAGCTTGGGGATTCCCAAGGCATCCCAAGCCAAATTCAAGGACACCAGAAAGCCTAAGCTTGGGGATGCCCCGCGAAGGCATCCCCTCTTTCCTCTTCAATCCATCGGTAACATTACTTGGAGCTATATTTTTATTCACCACATGATATGTGTTTTGCTTGGAGCGTCTTGTATCGTAGGAGTCTTTTATTTTTGTTGTGTCAAATTCATCCTTGCTGCACACCTTTTTGCTAGAATGCTCATAGTGCTTCACTTATATATTTTGAGCTAGATAATTTTGCTCTATGTGCTTCACTTATATCTTTTAGAGCACGACGGTGCGTGACTTGGTAGTTGGCTTATGCAATGAAAGTAGGCCCAAAGGTGATAGGTACCCAAAGAGGATACAAAAACCTCCATCTTCATGTGCATTGAGTAGAATGAGAAGTCTTGATTCCTGTCAATTAGGTTTGAGACGTGGATTCGGTAATATTAAGAGTTATGTTAGTAGGGTGTTGTGAATCTAGAAATACTTGTGTTGAAGTTAGTGATTGTCGTAGCATGCACGTATGGTGAACCGCTATGTTAGGAAGTCGGAGCATAATTGATCTATTGATTTTCATCCTTTGTGTTGAGGTCGGGATCGCGCGATGGTTAACACCTACCAACCCTTCCCCTAGGAGTATGCGTTTAGCACTTTGTTTTGATTACTAATAAAAACTTTCGCAACAAGTATGTGAGTTCTTCATGACTAATGTGAGTCCATGGTATAGATGCACTTTCACCTTCCACCATTGCTAGCCTCTCTAGTGCCGCACAACTTTCGCCGGTACACAAACCCACTATATGCCTTCCTCAAAACAGCCACCATACCTACCTACTATGGCATTTTCATAGCTATTCCGAGATATATTGCCATGCAACTCCCACCGTTCCGTCTCATGACTTGTGCCGTCATTCTCATATTGCCATTGCATGATTGTAAGATAGCTAGCGAGATGTTTCAACGTCATACGCCAAGCTAGATCGTTGCACATCCCGGTACACTGCCAGAGGCATTTCCTATAGAGTCATTTCTAAGCTTTGAGCTGTGAGTAAATAAAAGTGTGATGATCATCATTATTAGAACATTGTCCCATGTGAGGAAATAAAAAAAAGAGGCCAAAGAGCCCAAAAATAAATAAAAAATAAAAAAAGAGAAAATAGAAAAGATAAAAAGATGCCTATGAGCCCAAATAAAAAAACGAGAGAAAAAAGAGAGAATGGACAATCCTACTATCTTTTTCCACACTTGTGCTTCATAATAGTACCCTATTCTTCATGATTTAGAGCTTCTTGCTTTGTCACTACCATATGCTAGGGAGAATCTTCATTATATAACTTGCCTTGTATATTCCAATGATGGGCTTCCTCAAAATTTCTCTAGGTCTTCGAAAGCAAGCAAGTTGGATGCACACCCACTAGTTCTCCTTTTAAGCTTTCACATACTTATAGCTCTAGTGCATCCTTTGTATGGCAATCCCTACTCATTCACATTTATATCTATTAATGGGCATCTCCATAGCCTTTTGATATGCCAAGTCAATGTTACCATCTCCTCCTTTTTGTCTCACAACCACCACCACACTCTATTCCGCATATAGTGCTATATCCATGGCTCATGCTCATGTATTGCGTGATAGTGATAAAAAGTTTGAGAGAGTAAGAGTGAGAAAACAATTACATGGCCAATACCGGGGTTGTGCATGATTTACATTAGTTGTCTGAGGATGATGGAGCATAGCCAGACTATACGATTTTGTAGGGATAACTTTCCTTGGCCTTGTTATTTTGAAAGTTCATGATTACCTTGCTAGTTTGCTTGAACTATTATTGTTTTCATGTCAATAGAAAACTATTGTTTTGAATCTTACGGATCTGAACATTCATGTCACGTGAAAGAAGTTGCAAAGGACAACTATGCTAGGTAGCATTCCACATCAAAATTTCATTATTTATCACTTCCCTACTCGAGGACGAGCAGGTGTTAAGCTTGGGGATGCTTGATACGTCTCCAACGTATCTATAATTTTTGATGGTTTCATGCTATTATCTTGTCAAACTTTGGATGTTTTGTATGCCTTTTATATATTTTTGGGACTAACTTATTAACTCAGTGCCATGTGCCAGTTCCTGTTTTTTCCATGTTTTTGACCCCTTTCAAAGGAGGATTTTGAACGGAGTCTAGACGGAATGAAACTGCCAAAAAGATTTTTTCCGGAACAGAAAAAGATCGAAGAGCCAGAGAATCAGGGTAGGGGGCCACCAGGGACCCCATAATCCCTCACGGCGCGGCCAGGGGGGAGGCCGTGGCCCCTTGGCTTGTGGGCTCCCTGAGGCTCCGTTGCGCTACGGTTTGCGCCTATATATTCCCTAAAAATCCATAAAACATGAGGAGATCATATAAAGTACTTTTCCACCGCCGCAAGCTTCTGTCTCGGCAAGATCCCATCTGGGGCACATTCTGGTGCCCTGCCGGAAGGGGGATTCGGATACGGAGGGCTTTTTAATCAACACCATGACCTCTCCGATGATGCGTGAGTAGTTCACCATAGACCTATGGGTCCATAGCTAGTAGCTAGATGGCTTCTTCTCTCTCTTGGATCTTCAATACAAAGTTCTCCATGATCTTCATGGAGATCTATCCGATTTAATCTTATTTTGCGGTGTGTTTGTCAAGATCCGATGAATTGTGGATTTATGATCAGATTATCTATGAATCTTATTTGAGTTTCTTCTGATCTCTCTTATGCATGATTTCATATCCTTGTAATTCTCTTCGAGTTGTGGGTTTTGTTTGGCCAACTAGATCTATGACTCTTGCAATGGGAGAAGTGCTTGGTTTTGGGTTCATACCATGCGGTGACCTCACCCAGTGACAGAAGGGGTAGCGAGGTGATATGTCTCCGTCGTATCTACTTTTCCGAACTCTTTTGCCCTTGTTTTGGACTCTAATTTGCACGATTTGAATGGAACTAACTCGGAATGACGTTGTTTTCAGCAGAATTGCCATGGTGTTGTTTTTGTGCAGAAATAAAAGTTCTCAGAATGTTCTGAAAATTTACGGAGATTTTTCTGGAATAAAAGAAAAATACCTACGCAAAGATCCACGTGAGGGGGCGTGCCAGTGGGCCACAAGCCCACAGGCCGCGGCCACCCCTATGGCCGCATCGCGCAGGCTTGTGGGGCCCTCGTGGCACCACCGCCCCCAATCTCATCTCTATATCTTCTGTTTTGCTTGGAAAAAAATCAGAGAGAAGCTTTCATCACGTTTTGCGATACGGAGGCGCCGCCACATCCTGTTCTTCATCTGGAGGGCAGATCTGGAGTCCGTTTCAGGCTCCGAAGAGGGGAAATTGTTGCCATCGTCATCATCAACCTTTCTCCATCGACAATTCCATGATGCTCTTCATCGTTCGTGATTAATCTCATCGTAGGCTTGCTGGATGGTGATGAGTTGGATGAGATCTATCATGTAATCGAGTTAGTTCTTGACGAGGATTGATCCCTAGTATCCACTATGTTCTAGATTGATGTTGCTACTACTTGGCTATGCTTAATGCTTGTCACTAGGGCCCGAGTGCCATGATTTTAGATCTGAACCTATTATGTTGTCGCCAATATATGTGTGTTTTAGATCCTATCTTCCAAGTTGTAGTCACCTACTATGTGTTATGACCCGGCAACCCCGGAGTGACAGTAGCCGGAACCACTCCCCGAGATGACCATAGTATGAGGAGTTCATGTATTCACCGCATGTTAATGCGTTGGTCCGACTCCTTATTAAAAGGAGAACCTTAATATGCCCTAGTTTCCATTAGGACCCCGCTACCACGGGAGGGATGGACAATAGATGCCATGCAAATTCTTTTCCCTAAGCACGTATGACTACATACGGAATACATGCCTACATTAGATTGATGAACGGGAGCTAGTGATACGTCTCCGTCGTATCTACTTTTCCGAACTCTTTTGCCCTTGTCTTGGACTCTAATTTGCATGATTATAATGGAACTAACCCGGACTGACGCAGTTTTCAGCACAATTGCCATGGTATTGTTTTTGTGCAGAAATGAAAGTTCTCGGAACATCCTGAAAATTTACGGAGATTTTTTCTGGAATAAAAGAAAGATACATGTGAAAAGTTCCACGTGAGGGGGTGTGCCAGTGGGCCACAAGCTCCTGGGCCGCGGCCACCCCCTATGGCCGCGCCATAAGGGCTTGTGAGGCCCACGTGGCACCACCGCCCCCAATATCAGTCCTATATCTTTCGTTTCGCCTGGAAAAAAATCAGAGAGAAGGTTTCATCGCGTTATGCGATACGGAGGCGCTGCCACATCCTGTTCTTCATCTGGAGGGCAGATCTGGAGTCCGTTTCGGGCTCCGGAGAGGGGAAATTGTCGCCATCGTCATCATCAACCTTTCTCCATCGACAATTCCATGATGCTCTTCATCGTTCGTGAGTAATCTCACCGTAGGCTTGCTAGATGGTGATGAGTTTGATGAGATCTATCATGTAATCGAGTTAGTTCTTGACGGGGATTGATCCCTAGTATCCACTATGTTCTAGATTAATGTTGCTACTACTTGGCTATGCTTAATGCTTGTCACTAGGGCCCGAGTTCCATGATTTCGGATCTGAACCTATTATGTTGTCGCCAATATATGTGTGTTTTAGATCCTATCTTGCAAGTTGTAGTCACCTACTATGTGTTATGACCCGGCAACCCCGGAGTGACAATAGTCGCAACCACTCCCGGAGATGACCATAGTATGAGGAGTTCATGTATTCACCGCGTGTTAATGCGTTGGTACGGTTATTTACTAAAAGGAGAACCTTAATATCCCGTAGTTTCCATTAGGACCCCGCTGCCACGGGAGGGATGGACAATAGATGTCATGCAAATTCTTTTCCCTAAGCACGTATGACTACATACGGAATACATGTCTACATTAGATTGATGAACGGGAGCTTGCCACATATATCTCCATGTTATAGATGTTACATGATGAATCACATCCATCACACTTATCCATCACCGATCCACTGCCTACGAGTCTTTTACTACTGGTTCTCGCTACGTTACTTTGCCTAGGCTTGTCCCTTGCTACAAGAGGGATTGGGCCACTTTGCTGCTGCTATCACTACTGCTGTTACTTGTTACTTTGCTGCTACTACTACTGTTCCTTGCTACTCCGCTGTTACTTGTTGCAAGACTTTGTTGGCGCTAACATCCCGTCAACACGGCCTTTTCTGGCGCCACTCCTGGGAATTGCCAAAGCTTTTCTTGGCGTCGTTGCTATCTTACTACCTTGCTACTGATACTTTGCTTGCAGACACTAATCTTTCAGGTGTGGTTGAATTGACAACTTAGCTGATAATACTTGACAATATTCTTTAGCTTCCCCTTATGAGCAAATAAATAAATTTGGTTTGAATACTCTACCCTCAAAAACTGATGCGATCCGATACGCTTGTGGGACATCAAGGCTTTTTCTGGCGCCGTTGCCGGGGAGGCACATCTATATTCTCTGAGTCACTAGGGATTTACGTCTGGTGATCACTATGAGGAATCTGAAAGATCCATGAACTAAAATCCCGCCTTCCACTACGAGGAGAGGTAATTAATTGCCATCTAGCTCTACACTTGATTCACCTTCAGTTATGAGTAAGTTTGCGACATCGCTTGCTGCTAGAAATCTTGATATGTCGCCTGTGCTTGATGATGCTACTTCTGCTGCCCATGATGCTTATGATGATGCTATGCTTGATACTATGCCTGATGATGCTATGCTTGATACTATGCCTGCTATGCCTGATACTGCTTTGCCACTTGGTGCATTCCTTGATGCACATATTGCTAGAGTTGCTGCTAGATGTGATGATACTTCTGAAACTGCTGATACTATTGAAGTAGAACCTGCTACTATGGAGGGAGAGATAGCTGAGGATTTTCTTGCGTGTAAGGATAGCTATGATGTTGAGAAACTTCTGCGCAAGTGGAAAGAAAAATCTCTGAACGCTAGTATGAAATACGACCCGAAGTTTGCTACTTCGCCTATCTTTGTGATCGATAAGGATTATGAATTCTCTGTCGACCCTGGGTTAATCACTCTGGTTGAATCTGATCACTTTCACAGTTACGAGTCTGAAACGGTTGTAGCCCATCTTACCAAACTGCACGATATAGCCACCCTATTCAGTAGTGAGGAAAATATCCGCCACTACTACATGCTCAAGTTGTTTCCTTTCTCGCTAAAGGATGAAATTAAGACTTGGTTCACTTCTCTTGCTCCTGGTTGTGTGCGTAGCCCCCAGGATATGGTCTACTACTTCTCTGAAAAATATTTCCCTGTCCATAAGAAGCAAGCTGCCTTGCAGGAAATATACAACTTTGCTCAAGTTGAAGAAGAGAGCCTCCCACAAGCTTGGGGGAGGCTCATCCACCTACTAAATGCTTTGCCTGATCACCCTCTTGAGAAGAACAAAATACTTGATATCTTCTATAATGGACTTACCGATACTTCCAAAGACCATCTAGATAGTTGTGCCGGTAGTGTTTTTAGGGAACGAACCATAGAACAAGCTGAGATTCTATTGAACAACATCTTGTGCAATGAGAATGCTTGGACTATTCCCAAACCACCTCCTAAGCCAACTCCGAAGAAAAGAGGTATTCTATTCCTCAGTCCTAAAGATATGCAAGAAGCCAAGAAATCTATGCGAAAGAAAGGCATTAAATCCGAAGATGTCAAAAATCTAGCACCTATCAAAGAGATCCATGGTCTCGATAACCCGATACAGGTAGTAGAAGTAAATTCTCTGCGTAGGTTCGATGAGAGTGATATTCCTTTTGATAGACATGCTAGCTTATGCCTGGATGAATTTGATAACTTTGTTGTCAAACAACAAAGTTTCAATGATTATGTTAGCAGACAATTGGAAAAGAATGCTCGTATGCTTAGTCATTTAAGTGCTTGTGTGGACAGAAATGTCAATGATCTTAAGCTTCTGAGTAAACCTGCCTCTATGGTTACTACTCAGGTAGAACAAGTACTTAAAGCTCAAAATGACTTGCTCAATGAGTTGAATGACAATGCCGTCAGAGTCGTTACTAGAGGCGGTAGAATGACCCAGGAACCTCTGTATCCTGAGGGTCATCCGAAGAGAATTGAACAAGATTCTCAAGGAGTTAGCACTGATGCACCTAGTCATCCTAGAAAGAAGAAGAAAGATGATAGGAACCTGCACGCTAGCAACCCTATTGCCGCTACACTTGAGAGTCCAAACGATGTCTGTGTCTCTGATGCTGAAACACAATCTGGTGATGAACATGATCCTAATGATAATATCAATAGTGATGTTCATTATGATGCTCAACCTAGCAATGAAAAGGATGTGGAGATTGAACCTAGTGTTCATCTTGATAACCCACAGCCTAAGAATAGAAGATACGATAAGAATGACTTCGCTGCTAGGAATCATGGTAAAGAAAGGGAGCTATGGGTTCAGAAACCTATGCCCTTTCCTCCCAAACCATGCAAGAAAAAGGATGATGAAGATTTTGAGCGCTTCGTTGAAATGAGCAGACGTGTCTTTTTGCAGATGCGTTTGACTGATATCCTCAAGAAGTCTCCGTATGCTAAGTACATGAAAGATATTGTGACTAATAAGAGGAGGATACCTGATCTTGAGATCTGCGCCATGCTTACCAACTACACTTTCAAGGGTGGAACTCCTAAGAAACTAGGTGATCCCGGTGTGCCCACTATACCTTGCTCCATTAAAGGTAACTATGTTAGAACTGCGTTATGCGACCTTAGAGCCGGTGTTTGTGTTATGCCTCTCTCTCTTTATCGTAGACTTGAACTGGATAAGTTGACACCCACTAAAATCTCTCTGCAAATGGCCGACAAATCAACTGCTTTTCCTATCAGCATTTGCGAGGATGTGTCTGTTGTGGTTGCTAACACCACTATCTTAACAGACTTTGTTATCTTGGATATTCCCAAGGACGATGCCATGGCGGTCATCTGCACGAGACCCTTTTTAAATACTGCAGGGGCTGTTATAGATTGCAACAAAGGCAATGTCACTTTCCATGTCAACGGTAACGAGCATATGGTGCACTTTCCGAAGAAACAATATCGAGTACATTGCATCAATGCTATCGAAGAAACTTCGTCGATTCTTATTGGGAGCTTTGAATGCCCTATTCCTCGTGTCAAGATGAAGTATGAGTTGCTTGTTGGGGAGATACACATCCCCATTTAGGTGACCTAGTGACTATTCAAAAATTCTCCGTCTTCTTTTGCGATCCGAGAAAGTTTTGTCGAGGGGATTTGATCAACCCCATTGACGGATTTCTTTCGATGACCCTGAGATGGATGAATCGAGGAGTCACAAACCTCTGTTCCAAGCTTCCACCTTAGGTTGCTTAGAAGAAAGATGATAGATTTAGTTTAGTTTTCCATGTTTTCTGTTTTAGCGTCCGGTAGAAAAGTACCCCGAAAATCAAAGTTCTCCGAACGCTGTGAAAATCAAGTATGACTTTTTCTGGAATATTTGAAAAATTCTGGGACAAAGAGTTTGTCTGGGGCCCACACCAGTGGGCCACAATACCTAGGGGCGCGGACACCCCCCCGGCCGCGCCACCCAGGCTTGTGGGGCCCACATGCACCCCCTCCACTCATTCTTGCTCCCATCCAGTTATCCTACCTCCAGAAAAAATTGTTTCGCAGCTCAAACCCGTGTTCTTGCTCCTCTTGCTGGGATTTTCGATCTCTTTGCTCAAATCATCGTTCTCCGAACCGTTCTGGGGAAATTACTCCTTGGTAAGTGACTCCTCCATTGGTCCAATTAGTTTTTGCTCTAGTGCCTTATACTCCGCGTATTTTTGCTGCCTTGGTGACCATGTTCCTGAGCTTTTGATGTGTAATATGGTCTTTAGGCACTTGTGGGAGTAGTTGCTATGAGTTTCTTTGAGCCTTATTCAGTTGTCCTTAGAATCACTAAAAAATTTAGAAATTTTCAGAGATAGAAAAGGGGAAAGATGAGGAGGTTCTTAAGAGGCTCGTCAAGCCGTGACCCCAATGATGATGGGAGTGAGAAGAAGCCCAAGTATTTGGTCCCTCGAGTCGCAGAAGTTCGAGCGTGCTTGTTGCCAAGCGACGTGTTCTTATGCGCTGCTGGAATTTATGAGGACTTTTATCACTTGGTGGAGAACGCGGGCCTTACCGCGTTCGTTGAAGATAAGTGTCCGTAATACCTCCTCCTCACTAATATCTTCATACAAAGCTTTAACTTCTATCCGAGGTAGAATCCTCCTATGGTTGAGTTCAAACTTTATGATATCCCCAGCGATGTCACTCCAGGATTTTTGCAATGTCTGCAAATTGACTTACGTTGGGGATATTCATGAACCTCGTCCACGGGACTTGGAAGCTTTCATCGCTACCATTGCTGTAGGAGATGAGAGAGGAGTGTCTTGTGCTAGAGCTGCTAGCATACATTTTCCCGTGCTTCAGTACTTCTCATTATTTGTGGGAAAATGTTTGATTGGTCGTGGGAAAGCTGGGTCACTTAGTTCCCCAGATCTTGCGGTCTTGCGCGAAGCCCTTTATAACGATAAAACTTATAGCTTGGGCGCTATAGTAGCTCAACGGTTGAACCTGAACCGTTCTAAGGGTGTTGTCTATGGAGGTATCTACGCTACTCGTCTTGCTAGACACTTTGAGATACCTATTAGACTGGAGGAGGAAGAAGAGATTCTTCTTCCCGAGAGATATCTAAATTACGATAGCATGGTTTGCCATGACTTTCTTGATAGAGATGCAAGTAGAAGGATGATTCATAACCTAGTGTTTAGTCAGGGTACTCGTGAGACTATTACTTTGCCTGCTTCTTCTTTGTTCAATCTTCATGCAGGCAGGTACGCTATTATGCCCTCGGACATCTACACATATTGGGGCTTGGCCCAACCACAGGTGCCCGTGCCCAAGCCACCAGTCGAGTACCAGACGCCGGTTTATCAGTGGGAGCTAGAGGAGCTCACACAGCAGTGGCATCCTCAATCCAATCCAGAGTACCCCAGAGCTGGTTATTTCCCTCCTTGGGAGTAGACCAAGTTAGCCCAGAAGCCTAAGCTTGGGGGAGTGCGTGTTCTCACCGACTTTACATTCTTGCTTATGCTTTCACTTTGTTAGCTGGTGTTCACACTTTGCCACTGTATCATCCATGCTAGTTTTATTTTCATTTTCTCGTTTTCTTTTCGTGTGTCTGTCTAGTTTGAGAAAAACCAAAAAGATTTTATTTTTCTTCTTTTGCTTGTTGGGAGCTTTCCCGAGTAGATAGTTTTCTTTTTCTTCGGGTCAAGGTAGAAGATATTGGTTACAATGTTAAGTGGCTCTTGCATGCATACCTGTTTAGCTTTCAAAGAGCCATATTACTTTGTCTTCTCCTTTGTGTTTGCCTACAGATTCCAGCTTTAGTCCAATGCACGAGCACTCTTATTATTGTTCACATCGTTCGGTCGTGCAAGTGAAAGGAAATAATGATGATATATGATGAAGTGACTGAGCGTGGAAAAGCTGGTATGAACTCGATCTATTTTGTTTTTTGTAAATATGACTAGCTCATCATGCTTGATTCAGCTTTGTTGTGAAATAAACATGTTTGCAATGACAACTTAGAGATCATAGTTGCTTATGCCACGCTTATTTAACTAGGAGCTTATAATGGTTTGTCTTGGTTGCCAATATGAATGTTGAGATGACTATGATGTAGTATGATAGGATGGTATCCTCCTTTCAATGATTCAAGTGGCTTGACTTGGCGCATGTTCACGCATGTAGTTGAAACAAAATCAACATAGCCTCTATGATGTTCATGTTCATGGTGATTTATGTCCTACTCATGCTTGCACTCAATGTTAGTTACTCTCAATGCATTTTTATGACTGTTGTCGCTCTCTAGTTGGTCGCTTCCCAGTCTTTTGCTAGCCTTCACTTGTACTAAGCGGGAATACTGCTTGTGCGTCCACCTCCCATAAACCCAAAGTTGTTCCATGTGAGTACACCATACCTACCTATGTGTGGTATCTACCTACCGTTCCAAGTAAATTTGCATGTGCCACTCTCTAAATCTTCAAGAAATAATCTGTTTTGAATGCCCGAACTGCTCATGTGGTGACAGGGGGCTATTGGTATCTTCCATGCTAGGTGTGTTATCCTCGATATGTGTTTATTCACTATCATTCATGACAAAGGGGCCGGTAATTGGAATTCCCAGCTCCATGCTCAAATCAAAAAGATAATTGCAAACAAAACTCCCCCAGGATTGATGTTGGCATGGACGGTACCCGAGGATTCGGCTAGCCGTGGAGTGTGATTGATTGGTAGTGGGGGAGTCAAAACTTTACTTTTCTGTTTGGGAACCGCCTATAGCATGTGTAGCATGGAAGATGTTGAGAACTCTTAGTCATTGCGTTGACAAAAAAAACATGCACCCAAAATTATTATCTCTGTTTTTAAAGCTTGAGCTCTGGCACCTCTGCAAATCAATGCTTCCCTCTGCAAAGGGCCTGTCTATTTATGTTCCTGTTGAGTCATCCTCCTCTTACAAAAGCACCAATTAGAGAGCACCTTTGTCATTTTTATGCTTTCCTTTTAACTGTGTTGACTATGACTGTGACTGGATCTTCATTGCCATGAATTACAATGTTTAGTCAGCCCTTGGTCTTTGAACGTGCTCTGCATTTATGTTTTGCGATCTCAGAAAGAGCTAGCGAGATACCATCTGTTCGTACTGCTTCATGTTGTTTTGATTGAAGTGCTGACATTTGAGGCTTATTATTATTTGCTCGCTAGTTGATTATGCCATTGATATGAGTTTACCGTGAGACCTAGATGTCATTTGCTTATGTGCTTTGCTTGTGATGTTGTTGAAATTCTGGTCATGAGTTACACATGGTTGCAACAACAAGATCAAACAGAGTTCGTCAAAGTTTTTCTTTTGTCTCTCTTAGTTTTTCAACTGAGTTGCTTGAGGACAAGCAAGGCTTTAAGCTTGGGGGAGTTGACACGTCTCCGTCGTATCTACTTTTCCGAACTCTTTTGCCCTTGTTTTGGACTCTAATTTGCATGATTTGAATGGAACTAATCCAGACTGACGCTCTTTTCAGCAGAATTGCCATGGTGTTGTTTTTGTGCAGAAATAAAAGTTCTCGAAATGTCCTGAAAATTTACGAAGATTTTTTCTGGAATAAAAGAAAAATACCTGCGCAAAGATCCACGTGAGGGGGTGTGCCAGTGGGCCACAAGCCCACAGGCCGCGGCCACCCCCTATGGTCGAGCCGTGCAGGCTTGTGGGGGCCACATGGCACCACCGCCCCCAATCTCAGCTCTATATCTTCCGTTTCTCCTGGAAACAAATCAGAGAGAAGGTTTCATCGCGTTTTGCGATACGGAGGCGCCGCCACATCCTGTTATTCATGTGGAGGGCAGATCTGGAGTCCGTTTCGGGCTCCGGAGAGGGGAAATTGTCGCCATCATCATCATCAACCTTTCTCCATCGACAATTCCATGATGCTCTTCATTGTTCATGAGTAATTTCATTGTAGGCTTGTTCGACGGTGATGAGTTGGATGAGATCTATCATGTAATCGAGTTAGTTCTTGACAGGGATTGATCCCTAGTATCCACTATGTTCTAGATTGATGTTGCTACTTCTTGGCTATGCTTAATGCTTGTCACTAGGGCCCGAGTGCCATGATTTCAGATCCGAACCTATTATGTTGTCGCCAATATATGTGTGTTTTAGATCCTATCTTGCAAGTTGTAGTCACCTACTATGTGTTATGACCCGGCAACCCCGGAGTGACAATAGCCGGAACCACTCCCGGAGATGACTATAGTATGAGGAGTTCATGTATTCACCGCGTGTTAATGCGTTGGCCCGGTTCTTTATTAAAAGGAGAACCTTAATATCCCGTAGTTTCCATTAGGACCCCGCTGCCACGGGAGGGATGGACAATAGATGTCATGCAAGTTCTTTTCCCTAAGCACGTATGACTACATACGGAATACATGCCTACATTAGATTGATGAACGGGAGCAAGCCACATATCTCTCGGTGTTATAGCTGTTACATGATCAATCACATCCGTCACACTCATCCATCACCGATCCACTGCCTACGAGTCTTTTTCTACTGGTTCTCGCTACGTTACTTTGCGTAGGCTTGTCCCTTGCTACGAAAGGGATTGGGCCACTTTATTGTTGCTGTCACTACTGTTGTTACTTGTTACTTTGTTGTTGTTGCTACTACTGTTCCTTACTACTCCGTTGTTACATGTTGCAAGACTTTGTTGGCGCCGTTGCTGGTCTAGGTAAGCAGAACTTACATCCCGTCAGCAAGGCATTTCCTGGCACCGTTGCTATCATACTACCTTGATACTGATACTTTGCTTGCAGACACTAATCTTTCAGGTGTGGTTGAATTGACAACTCAGCTGCTAATACTTGAGAATATTCTTTCGCTTCCCCTTGAGTCGAATCAATAAATTTGGGTTGAATACTCTACCCTCGAAAACTGATGCGATCCCATACGCTTGTGGACATCAAGGCTTCTTTTGCGGTGTGTTTGTCGAGATCCAATGAATTGTGGATTTATGATCAGATTATCTTTGAATCTTATTTGAGTTTCTTCTGATCTCTCTTATGCATGATTTCATATCCTTGTAATTCTTTTCGAGTTGTGGGTTTTGTTTGGCCACCTAGATCTATGATTCTTGCAATGGGAGAAGTGCTTGGTTTTGGGTTCATACCGTGCGGTGACCTCACCCAGTGACAGAAGGGGTAGCGAGGCACGCATCGTGTTGTTGCCATCAAGGGTAAAAAGATGGGGTTTTCATCATTGGTTTGAGATTATCCCTCTACATCATGTCATCTTTCTTAAAGCGTTACTCTATTCGTCATGAACTCAATACACTAGATGCATGCTGGATAGCTGTCGATATGTGGAGTAATAGTAGTAGATGCAGAAAGTATCGGTCTACTTGTCTCGGACATGATGCCTATATGTATGATCATTGCCTTAGATATCGTCATGACTTTGCGTGGTTCTATCAATTGCTTGACAGTAATTTGTTTACCCACCGTGATATTTGCTATTTTGAGAGAAGCCTCTAGTGAACACTATGGCCCCTGGGTCTACTCCACAACATATTTTCAGCCTTACACTTTTTACTTTGTTGCACTTTCCTCCTTCAGATCTCACTTTGCAAAAAATCTTGAAGGGATTGACAACCCCTTTATAGCATTGGGTGCAAGCTCTTTTGTGTTTGCGCAGGTACTCTGGACTTGACGATATTTTCCTACTGGATTGATACCTTGGTTCTCAAACTAAGGTAAATACTTACTGCTCCTGTGCTGCATCACCCTTTCCTCTTCAAGGGAAAAAACAACGCAAGCTCAAGAGACGACAGAAGGATCTCTGGCATCATTTCCAGGGAAGTACTTTTGTTGACGTAGCAAGGATCAAGTCAAGAACTCATCCAAGTAAGTGTCGCAAACTCATCTCTTGCATTTACTCTTTTGCCTCTCGTTTTCCTCTCCCCCACTTCTGAAAAACAAAAATTTACAAAAAAATATTTGACTTTTTCGTTTGCCTTTCCTTTGCTTGTGTGCTATGTGCCTTCAATATTCTTGCATTTTCGCTTGCTGAAAATCTATTGATATGGATCCTCATCCGCTTGCTAGTCTCTTTAAGAGATCCAATTATGTTGATCCAATTGCTAGTGAGTCGAGTGCACTTGACTTTCTCTATGGAGTTTTTCTTGAGATGCGTGAATCTGAAAATCGTGAAGAAGAAATTTATGAAGTGATTAACGAGGGCTCCTTGAATGAAAAGCATGATTGCAATGATTTCATTATAAATTCTATTAATGGCAATCATGCTAAAAATATGCAAAACCATAAGCTTGGGGATGCTAGTTTTGCTATGTCCACTACTTGTTGTAATGATCGTGATCGGGGTGATAATTTTTCTTATGATCTTGAAAATTTGTTTAAGCCTCATGATGATTATGATATTTGCAATAATATTGAAATTGGGATTGGAGAAGTCATGACTTTAGTTGATGATAATCCCAGTATTTTTGAAGAGCGTCAACTTTGCATGCATGTGGATCATGAAAAGAATATCCTATGTGATAGATACATTGCTGAATTTGAATATGATCCCACATGTAATTGTTATGAGAGAGGAAAATGTTGTGGTAGAAACTTTCATATCACTAATTTACCTCTCGTTATGTTGAGATTGCTATTGTCTCTTTCTTCTTCCTTGCATTTGCTAACTATTGGTTGTCTTGCCAATTTCTTTTCCTATAAAATTCCTATGCATAGGAAGTATGTTAGACTTAGATGTGATTTTCACATGCTTTATGATGCGCTCGTTGTGCTTCAATTCTTGTTTTTTGTGTGAGCATCATTGAATTATCAATGCCTAGCTAAGGGCGTTAAACAATAGCGCTTGTTGGGAGGCAACCCAATGAATTTATCTTTTTCTTTCTGTTTTGTTGCGTCCACACCATCATAATTCTGTTATGATTGTGTCTTTTGTATTTCTTTTTGTGTTTGAGCCAAGCAAAACCTTTATGACTAGTTTGGTGTTGGTTGTTTGATCCTGCTGGAAAAAGACAGAAACTTTTCGCTCACGAAATTATTTTTCATTTTTATTCTGAAAGAGCTTTTGAGTTGATTCTTTTTGCTGCTGGTTGATATGCCTTTTTCCCAGGCAGTCGTAACATTACTTGGAGCTATATTTTTATTCACCACATGATATGTGTTTAGCTTGGAGCGTCTTGTATCATAGGAGTATTTTATTTTTGTTGTGTCACAATCATCCTTGTTGCACACCTTTTGTGAGAGACATGCACTCATCGTGATTTTGCTAGAATGATCATTGTGCTTCACTTACATCTTTTGAGCTAGACCATTTTGCTCTATGTGCTTTGCTAGCAGTCCCCGACAACGACACTAGAGAAATGTTGTTGACGTGTTCCTAACTTGATGCCTCCGCGGCAACAGAGCCAGAACTGCTCCCAGTTGCTCAACAATTAGCCATTGTCTTGCAATGGCCCACCAGCGCGTGGGTTCGCGGCGGTTTTCGAGGGTAGTGTATTCAACCCAAATTTGTTGGTTCGCCCGACTGGAAGTGAGAGGATACTCTCAAGTATTAGCATCTGAATGTGTCAGATTCAACCACACCTGAAAGATTAGTATTTAAAAGCAAAGTATCAGTAGCAAAGTAGTACGATAACAACGGTGCAAGAAACGATCTGTTGACAAGGCAGACTATTCCTAATTGTCGTATCAATGGCGCCAGAAGTTGACCATGGACGGGAAGTATTCTTTCACGTCAACAGCACGAGAAAAAGTATTATAGAAGGTAGCAGCAGTGTAACGATTAACAGAAGTGTCAAGGAACAGCAGTAGTGACAGTAGTAGCAAGTAGCAACAGTAGTAACAGCAGCAAAGCAAAGCAAGTAACAGCAGCAAAGCAAAACAAGTAACAGCAGCAGTGGGACAAACTCGTAGGAAATGGGTCGGTGATTTGTTCGGATGATATTCATCATGCAACAGTTGTAACACGGAGAGATATGTGGCTAGCTCCCGTTCGTCAATGTGATGTAGGCATGCATTCCGTGTGTCGTCATACGTGCTTAGGGAAAAGAACTTGCATGCCATCTATTGTCCATCCCTCCCGTGGCAGCGGGGTCCAAAAGGAAACTACAGGATATTAAGGTTCTCCTTTTAATAAAGAACCGGAACAATGCATTAGCACTTGGTGAACACATGAACTCCTCAAACTATGGTCATCACCGGGAGTGGTTCCGGTTATTGTCACTCCGGGGTTGCCGGATCATAACACATATTAGGTAACTACAACTTGCAAGATCGGATCGAAAACACACATATATTGGTGACAACATAATAATTTCAGATCTGAAATCATGGCACTCGGGCCCTAGTGACAAGCATTAAGCACGGCAAAGTAGTAGCAACATCAATCTCAGAACATAGTGGATACTAGGGATCAATCCCCATCAAAACTAACTCGATTACATGATAGATCTCATCCTACTCATCACCGCCCAACGAGCCTACGAATAGATTACTCACAAATGATGAAGAGCTTCATGGAATTGGAGAGGGAAGAAGGTTGATGATGATGATGGCAACGATTTCCCCTCTCCGGAGCCCAAAACGGACTCGAGATCTGCCCTCGAGATGAAGAACAGGATGTGGCGGCGCCTCCGTATCGCAAACGCGATGCAATCTTCTCTCATGATTTTTTTCTGGGACGAAAGTGAATTTATAGAGCTGAGTTTGGGGGCGGCAGAGCCACGTGGGCCCCACAAGCTTGGTAGCCGCCACCAGGGGGGCGGCGGCTACAAGACTTGTGGCCCACTGGCCCATCCCCTCCGGTGGATCTTTGCGCAGGTATTTTTCATATTTTCCAGAAATATTCTTCGTAAATTTTCAGGACGTTCCGAGAACTTTCATTTCTGCACAAAAACAACACCATGGCAATTCTGCTGAAAACAACGTTAATCGAGGTTAGTTTCATTCAAATCATGCAAATTAGAGTCCAAAACATGGGCAAAAGAGTTTGGAAAAGTAGATACGATGGAGACGTATCATGCTTCACTTAGATCTTTTAGAGCACGGCGGTGCGTAACTTGGTAGTTGGCTTGTGCTATGAATGTAGTCCCAAAGGTGATAGGTACCCAAAGAGGATACAAAAACCTGCATCTTCATGTGCATTCAGTAGAAAGAGAAGTTTTGATTCCTCTCAATTAGTTTTGAGACGTGGATTTGGTAATATTAAGATTTATGTTAGTAGGGTGTTGTGAATCTAGAAATACTTGTGTTCAAGTTAGTGATTCTCGTAGCATGCCATGTTAGGAAGTCGGAGCATAATTGATCTATTGATTGTCATCCTTTGTGTTGCGGTCGGGATCGCGCGATGGTTACCACCTACCAACCCATCCCCTACGAGTTTGCGTTTAGCACTTTGTTTCGATTACTAATAAAAACTTCCGCAACAAGTATGTGAGTTCTTCATGACTAATGTGAGTCCATGGTATTGGTGCACTTTCACCTTCCACCATTGCTAGCCTCTCTAGTGCCGCGCAATTCTCGCCGGTGCATAAAGCCAGCATATGCCTTCCTCAAAACAGCCACCATACCTACCTACTATGGCATTTTCATAGCCATTCCGAGATACATTGCCATCCAACTCCCACCGTTCGTGTCATGACTTGTGCCTTCACTCTCATATTGCCATTTTAATGATCGTAAGATAGCTAGCGAGATGTTTCAACGTCATACGCCAAGATAGATCATCGCACATCCCGGTACACTGCCGGAGGCATTTCCTATAGTGTCATCATCATTCTGAGCTTTGAGCTATGAGTAAATAGAAGTGTGATGATCATCATTATTAGAGATGATCATCATTATTAGAGCATTGTCCCATGTGAGGGGAAAAAAGAGGCCAAAGATCCCATAAAAAAGGCCAAAGAGCCCAAAAATAAAAAAAGAGGCCCAAGAGCACAAATAAAAAAAGAGAAAAAGAGAGAAGGGACAATGCTACTATCGTTTTCCACACTTCTGCTTCATAAAAGCACCATGTTCTTCATGATTGAGAGCCTCTCGTTTCGTCACCACCATATGCTAGTGGGAATCTTCATTATATAACTTGGCTTGTATATTCCAATGATGGGCTTCCTCAAAATTGCCCTAGGTCTTTGTGAGCAAGCAAGTTGGATGCACACCCACTAGTTCTCCTTTTGAGCTTTCACATACTTATAGCTCTAGTGCATCCTTTGTATGGCAATCCCTACTCATTCACATTGATATCTGTTAATGGGCATCTCCATAGCCTTTTGATACGCCGAGTCAATGTGACCATCTCCTCTTTTTTTTCTCACAACCACCAAGGCACTCTATTCCACCTATAGTGCTATATCCATGGCTCACGCTCATGTATTGCGTGATAGTTATAAAAAGTTTGAGAAAGTAAGAGTGCGAAAAAAATTACTTCGCCAATACCGGGGTTGTGCATGATTTAAATTAGTTGTGTGGGGATGATGGAGCATACCCAGACTATATGATTTTGTAGGGATAACTTTCTTTAGCCTTGTTATTTCGAAAGTTCATGATTACCTTGCTAGTTTTCTT
Organism: Hordeum vulgare subsp. vulgare; assembly: GCF_904849725.1. Taxonomy (NCBI): domain Eukaryota; kingdom Viridiplantae; phylum Streptophyta; class Magnoliopsida; order Poales; family Poaceae; genus Hordeum; species Hordeum vulgare. The sequence goes on along the minus strand of NC_058519.1, from coordinate 187,324,479 downwards.
GAAGTATTATTGTTTTCATGTCAATAGCAAACTATTGTTTTGAATCTTACGGATCTGAACATTCATGTCACACGAAAGAAGTTGCAAAGGAAAACTATGCTAGGTAGCATTCCAGATCAAAAATTCAGTCTTTATCACTTCCCTACTCGAGGACGAGCAGGATTTAAGCTTGGGGATGCTTGATACGTCTCCAACTTATCTATAATTTTTGATGGTTTCATGCTATTATCTTGTCAAACTTTGGATGTTTTGTATGCCTTCTATATCTTTTTTGGGACTATCCTATTAACTCAGTGCCAGGTGCCAGTTCCTGTTTTTTCTGTGTTTTTGACCCTTTTCAGAGGAGGATTTTAAACGGAGTCCAAACGGAATAAAAATTCCGAAAATATTTTTTCGAAACAGAAGAAGATTGGGAAGCTTGAAAACCAAGGCAGTGGGCCACGAGGGACCCCACAAGCCCCCTAGCCGCGGCCAGGGGGGCCGCGCCTCCCAGGCTTGTGGGCTCCCTGGGCCATCTCTGCCCTAGTCTTTCGGCTATATATTCCCTAAAATCCCAGAAAGAATCAGGAGATCATCGAAAGTACTTTTCCGCCACCGCAAGCTTCTGTCTCAGCAAGATCCCATCTAGGGCACGTTCTCGTGCCCTGCTGGAGGGGGGATTCGGATACGGAGGGCTTGTTCATCAACACCATGACCTCTCCGATGATGCGTGAGTAGTTCACCATAGACCTACGGGTCTATAGCTAATAGCTAGATGGCTTCTTCTCTCTCTTGGATCTTCAATACAAAGTTCTCCATGATCTTCATGGAGATCTATCCGATGTAATCTTCTTTTGCGATGTGTTTGTTGAGATCCGATGAATTGTGGATTTATGATCAGATTATCTATGAATCTTATTTGAGTTTCTTCTAATCTCTCTTATGCATGATTTCATATCCCTGTAATTCTCTTAGAGTTGTGGGTTTTGTTTGGCCAGCTTGATCTATGATTCTTGCAATGGGAGAAGTGCTTGGTTTTGGGTTCATACCGTGCAGTGACCTCACCCGGTGACAGAAGGGGTAGCGAGGCACACATCATGTTGTTGCCATCAAGGATAAAAATATGGGGTTTTCAACATTGGTTTTAGTTTATCCCTCTACATCATGTCATGTTGCTTAAGGCGTTACTCTGATCGTCATGAACTCAATACACTAGATGCATGCTGGATAGCGGTCGATGTGTGGAGTAATACTAGTAGATGCAGAAAGTATCGGTCTACTTGTCTCGGACGTGATGCCTATATGCATGATCATTGCCTTAGATATCGTCATGACTTTGCGCGGTTCTATCAATTTCTCGACAGTAATTTGTTCACCCATCGTAATATTTGCTATTTTGAGAGAAGCCTCTAGTGAACACTATGGCCCGGGGGTCTACACCACACCATATTTTCAGCCTTACTCTTTTTCTTCGTTGCACTTTCCGCCTTCAAATCTCACTTTGCAATCAATCATGAAGGGATTGACAACCCCTTATAGCGTTGGGTGCAAGCTCTTTTGTGTTTGTGCAGGTACTATGGACTTGACGAGATTCTCCTACTCGATTGATACCTTGGTTCTCAAACTGAGGGAAATACTTACTGCTCCCGTGCTGCATCACCCTTTCCTCTTCAAGGGAAAAGCCAATGCAAGCACGTCTCCATCAACGTGTCTATTTCTGGCGCTGTTGTTTGTGAAGTAGCAGTCTCGAACAACCCTCACCCGAGCCTCGTGTCGAAAGTTTTGAAGTACGCAGCGACATTCGGTTTCAATAACCTTTGCCGCATCCTCCTCGTATCCCTCCTCACACCTGTAGTAGGTTTGCAAACAACACAACGCTGATTAGTACAATAACTAGCTATGGTTGATTTATAATTGTGTAAAGGAGAAATTACCCAGAATTGTCGGATCACCATGTTGGCCCTCGTGTGGCACAAAACACCGTCGATCTGCACCTCCGGCGGGGCCGGGGCACCCAAGTAGTGCTCCCAGGTCATTCCTACCTCTCGCTCCCGATCGGGCAATGTAACAAACCCCGGGAAGTTTTGACGGCAAAGCACACCAAGGACGTTGTTGGGCTTGCGAACACCCTTGGCAACAATCGAACCACTGCAGTATGACAAATTAAAGCCAAAACATTAGATATTTGAGAAAACATGAAGGCAAAACATTAAATAAGAGTAAACTAACTTACTTGTCCCCATTTGGTTTAATAGACCACCTCTGCTCGCGGGTTGCCGGCATGAGCAGGAGCCCCGAACTACCACGCTGGTAGTCGGTGGCCCCCTCACCCAGGTCCTCTTGCTATCAGCATGGCCACTTGGCTCAGGCTGACCCAGATCAAGCCAGGTATCCCACTCGGCCTTTGGGACGTACCCTCATCTCTACTTTGCTCTGGAGTCGCCTATAACGAAGCCTCTGGGACACGAGTCTCGTTGGTCAAAGGCTCGTCGACCTGAGCCTCATGAACCGGAGACCGTATAGCCCCCACCTCAGACGAATCCACCCTAGCAATCATGTGCTCATGTGAATCAGCTTGGGGTGGCGGCGAGGAAGGTGTGGCGGCCACCGCCCTACGTCTCCCGTGGCCACGTGTACCTTTAGTACCTCTCGGCTTCACGGGGGGTCAACCTCCTCTCACGGGGGCCGCGAGAGTCGAAGAAGCGGCCACTCCATGCAGAATAGAGAGCAACGCTCTCCGAAGAGGAGAGGCAGGAATGGAAGTACCCATCCCACCACCCGCCGACGAAGAAGGAGCCGCGGACTGCTTTTGACCCTTTCATACCATCTTTCAACACCTGTCATGACAAAGAGTAAATGAAATTAGTACAACATAAATACCAACATGAGTAATAAAATGTATATAATTTAAGTGTATCATCATCATAAATACCAACATGACTAATAAAAATTGAATACCTAACATGAACTCAAAATTTATATATAGTAATAGTTGAATACGTAACATGAGCTAATAACAAACGTGCTCGACTATATATGCTTTGGGGTCAATAAATGCATCATGATCATCACTATCATCAATAAATGCATCATCATCATCACTATTAGGAAGAACATGTGGAAGGCCACCATTATGTAATCGGTCAAGAAGTGACAAGTCATCCGCAGCAGTAACCTGTTCTTCTTCCGGCTCTTCCCGTTCGAGCTCAGGGGTTAAGATGGATTAACTGTCGCTGTCTACTTCAATGTTCTGGGGTGAAGTAGAGCGGTTCTTGAAACGTTTCTTGGACATACGTGTTTCTTGGAAGAATTCTCCTACATATGTGTCTAGGTTAACGTCAGGTTCGTAATCCTCTTCATTGAGGGTAGGTGGTCTAAAATGTGGCGGCACTTCATAGATGACATCCCAACCTTTCAGATTTGGATCAGTTTGGCAGACCCACGGTAGATAGAGAACTTGTGTCGCCTATTAAGCCGTAATATATACATCAGGAACATCTAAGTGGGTGTTTTGGTTGATTTGACTAGTCGTATATGTTCATGAGTCCTTCTAATCTCCCTCAGCTCAAACCAATAACATTTGAAGACTACGACGGTCGGTGGGTTTTCACCATAGAATAGAAGTTCATAAATTGCTTCAACTCTTGCATAATACTCGGTGCCTCCTTCGCCGATAGCAGAGACAAAACAATTTTTAGTCTTTAGGTCGGGCATAGATAGCTCTTTGCTAAAGGTACGAAAGTGATACCCATTGATGTTGTATTTGTCAAATGAATGGACCTTATAGTCAAAACCATTAGCGACTTGTCTCAACTCGGCGTCCATAGACTCTGCATCAGCCTACAAGTTTAATACGAAAGAATGGATGCATTAGCCGCAAATTAGACCAAGAAATCAAAGGGCCCATTAATGGTAATTAATTACCCTTTGTTTGAACCAAGAGATGAAACTGGGATAGTCGCCTCCATGCTTTGCGAGAAGCTCATACTCTTCGACGGAATCATTTTCGATGACCGCTCCATCCGAGAATTCGGCGGTGTATCAACTATATCAAATATCCGAGAATAAGAGTAGTTTAAAGGAATTAGAAGTTGTGGAACAATAATTTACCGAGAACTTACTCGATGTACGGCCGCACTTCTGTTAGGTTGGTGAAGATATACAATGAAATGGTCCGCCATTCTTCAACATCCAACGATTTCTCTTTCAAAGCACCGGATGGTGCGAGCTTCCCTTTGAATAGGCTGAGGTTGGATCGACCTTTTTTAGGATCACCATCATTGTACCGAGGCTTCGGGTTATGCAAATGATGATTTTTGGCTTCGTAGTGTGATGTCACAAAGTTTGCCGCCTCCTCACTAATGAATGCCACGGCCATCGATGCTTCAATTCTACGTTTATTTTTACATTTAGCTCGAAGCGTCTTCTGCATCCTCTCAGTTGAGTGGCACCATCGATTTTGAACGCCCCCCCCCCCCAATCTTGCCTCGGTCGGGAGATGCAAAATCAAATGCTGCATTGGATTAAAGAATCCCCGTGGAAAGATCTTTTCTAATTTGCAGATCAACTCCGCCGCCAATTCTTCCATTTCATCTAGCACGCCAGGCGATAGTTCTTTCCCACAAAGAGAACGGAATAAATAGCTCAGCTCTACCAGTACTAGCCATTCATCCTCAGTGATAAAGCCACACAACATCACCGGCATTGCCTGCTCAATCCATATGTGCTAATCATGACTCTTGAGACCAAATATTTTCAATTTCTCAAGACTCGCTCCCCTCTTTAGATTCGCAGCATACCCATCAGGGAACATTAACCACATTTTCACCCACGATAGCATTTCCCTCATAGCCGACCTTTCAAGATTGAACCATGCCTTTGGCTTCGCTATGCTTTGCTTTCCTTTCTATTATCGCAAGTTTTGTAACGGTCTATCACATAGAGCCTCCAGGTCGATTCTAGCCTTAGGATTATCTTTTGACTTAACCTCTATGCCGAATAATGTACCAAAAATGGCCTCCGCAATATTCTTTTCAGTGTGCATCACATTGATGTTGTGTGGGCATAGGAGGTCTTTGAAGTAAGGCAGATCCCATAAGCATGACTTGTGAGTCTAGGCGTGTTCCATATTTTACCCTTTGAACTACGAGAGGCTCGAGAGCGTTTAAGTGATCATGGGTCTGTTGGCCTCTCAACGCAGCTGGTGCAGTGTTTTTGCCAACTCTACCTTTTGATGAAATTCTTATTGTCTTTTCTGAACTTATGGCCAGGATCCAGGAACTGTCTATGCATGTCAAAGCAAGAAAACTTGCGACCAGCCTGCAGCCAACAGAACAGAAGAGATGCCTTGCATGTGGTGCACGGGAACCTTCCATGCACACACCAGCCAACGACTAGCGCAAACGCCGGATAATCATGCTTCGAGTACATGTACCACACATGCATTTTGAAATGTGTTTTGGTAGCGGCATCATAGGTCTTGATCCCATTATCCCTGGCTTCTTGCAACTCATCCTTAGGCGGCTGCATGTACAAATTCATATTCCTCATCGGATAGTTGGGCCTTGGAATTATCAACATCAGGAAAATGTTCTTTCTTTTCATAATCTCTCCGGGTGGGAGATTGAGTGGAATGAAAAAATACAGGCCAACAACTGTATTGTGCTGCCGTCATACCATACACATTGAACCCATTCGCGCTGATGGCAACTCTAGGATGCCTTGGATCTTCCGATTTAACCTTATGTAATTTATCGAAGTGCTTCCACGCAAAACCATCTGAAGTGTGTACCAGCATCTTGTTCCCATCCGCATCTAGTTCGGTTCTTTTGCCCAATTTGTGCCATGTCATCTGTATGCCCGTCTCTTCGACCATGAAAAGACGTTGAAGTCTTGGTACGATTGTCAAATACCAAAGAACACTAATGGGGATTTTGGTCTGATTCTTCTCACCCATACCGTTGTCTACCACAATATACCTGGACGAATTCCAAATAGGGCAATAGTTCAAGGCCGCGTACTCAAGCCTAAATAAGGCACATCCATTCTCACAAGCATGTATCTTCTCATAGGGCATCTTAAGTACACGGAGGATTTTCTCTCACTGGTACAGGTTTGCAGGCACTACATGGCCTTTGGGCAGAAAGCGTCCAAATATCGTCATCATCGCGTCGTAGCATTCTGTGCCTAGGTTGAATTGAGACTTCAGAGCCATTACTTGCGCGATGGCATCCAGCTGACAAAGCTCAGTCTGCTCGTGGAGAGGACGTTTTGAAAACTCCAACATTTCATAGAAGGCCTTTGCAGATTCCTCCATCTCATCGTCCGAATCCCGAGCATCATCAAAGTCTTGCACCATGTCTTCGATCTCGGTACCATGCTCGTCGGTGCGACGTCGAATCACCTCAACTCTGACACGTTGGTCAGACTCAGCATGAAAAGTCCAGACCATATAATTAGGCATATAACCCCACTTCTGCAGGTGTTTACCCATTTCAAACTCTGTATGCTTTTTCGAGTTGTCGCAGTTGGGACAGGGGCACCATGATTTTTGCTGTCCATTTCCAAATGCGGCTCTCACAAACCCCCTGGTTTTTGTTAACCATTCATTTGTCATGTCTTTCTGACTAGGGTGACCAGTGTACATCCAAGCACGATCACTCATCTTGCCTAGCTACCTATGGGCACACAAGAATTAAATATATAATTCATCATCTATATTCATCCGCTAATCAAGTTTGTCAGTTTTATTACGTCCATGCAACCTACACGCTAATATGTAAAGATAGGTCCTAATCCCACCTGAGTATGTGTAGATTGGGTTCATTTTCCCAGCTCTGCTCGAGATCTGACGCAGAATTTCGGCAGCACCTCCCCGCTGTTCTCCTGATACATGTCTCAGCAATAAGTAGAGAGGATGTGTACCCGGAGAACAACAGGGAGGCACTGACGAAATTCCGCATCGGATCCGGAGCACAACATACGGGAAAACAAACCCAATCTACATATACTCGGGCTGTCTATGGATAACGTTGGACAATTTGAAAGGATGGCGGTTATAAATATGCAAATACATGCATATTTATAGATGTCACCCTTTCGAACGGGAGACGCGTATTGGTCACGCATACTCATGATTGAATAAACCTAGAGCTAGCAAGTTTCATCGGCACGAAGACCGGAACAGAGCAAATTAAGGGGGTAGGAGGAGAAGTAATTTGTGCTCATCAAAAAACGCAAGGACGGAGCTCGTCCAACGCACGTGGAGGTCATCGAACAACTGCACATTGAAATTCACCCGATCAACACAAATATGATGTTTTTATAATTAACATAATCGGAAAATATGTGACCTAACTCATAATTTACAAAACTATGACCCCGACGACCTCTAGAAGGCCGAAAAGCACCCTCTCGTTCAACAGTAGGAAGAAGAGGTGTCAGGGGTCGGGGCTTAGTGGCATCGAGGGTCGATGGTGTCGGGTGTCGGTGGCCTCGGGGGTCGAGGGGTTAGTTGCGTCGATGGTCGAAGGTCAGTGTCGTCAGGGGTCGAGGGTCACTGGCGTCGGGGGTTGGGGTATTTTCGGTCAACAAGAGGCCAAAGAGGTGTCGGGGGTTGGGGGTCAGTCGCGTCGGGGGTCGGGTGTAGGGGGTCGGGGTCGGGGTCAGTGGCGTCGGGGGTCGGGCGTTGGGGGTCGAGGGTCAGTGGCGTCGGGCGTCGAGGGTCAGGGGTGGAGGGTCAGTGGCGTCGGGAGTCGAGGGTCAGTGGCGTCAGGAGTCGAGGGTCAGTGGCGTCAGGCGTCGGGGGTCGAGGGTTAGTGGAGTCGGGGGGTCGGGAGTCGGGGGTCGGGGTCAGTGGTGTCGGGAGTCGGGGGCCGGGAGTCGGGTGTCAGTGGCGTCGGGGGTCAGGGGTTGGTGGCATCGGGCGTCGGGGGTCGTGGGCCGGGGGTCGGGGTCCTCTTCTTTCTTCTTCTCCTCTCTCCTCTTTTTCTTTTTCTTCTTCTTCTTCTTCTTCTTGATCATCTTCTTATTATTATTATTCTTCTTCTATTTTCTCCACCTCCTCCTCCTCTCCTTCTTCTTCTTTCTTTTCTCTTTCTCCTCCTCTCCTCTTTCTTCTTCTTCTTCTTGTTCTTTTTTCTTCTAGTTTATTCTTCTCTTATTTTCTTCTAAGTTTTTTCTTTTCTATCTATTTTCTTTTCTTTTCTATCTACTTTTTCTACCTAATAAACTAACTATCTAATTTAACATACAAAACAGAAAAAAAACTAACTATCCAATTTAACAGAAAAAACAGAAAATAAACTAACTATCTAAATTAACTATCTAATTTAAAAGAAAAATAGGAAATAAAGCAAAAAAAGGAAAAAAAAAACTCACCTGCATGGGCAGTGGGCGGACGGGGCAGTCGGTGCCGGGGCGATGGGGGTCTCGCCAGTGTGGCGCCACGGCCGGCAGGGGTGTCGGGCGGGGGCAGGGTGCCGGCTGCGGCACGGGCGGGGGCAGGGCACCGACTGCGGCGGGGTGGGGGCCGACGCAGGGCGTAGAGGAGGAGGGGGTGCATAGGGAGGGGCGATGCAGTGGTCGAGGAGGTAGTCGCGGTGGTGGTGGAGTAGAGTGGGTGTGCGGGAAGGGGCGGGATTGTGGTGGAGGAGGGACATCGTGGTGGTGGAGGAGGGGGTCGCGGCGGTTGTAGAGGAGAGGGGGTCGCGGCGGTGGTGGAGGAGAGGGGATCGCGGGGAGGAGGGGGTGTGCGGTGGTGGAGGACAGATCCGACCGTTAGGCTGCGGTGGCGAGGGGGTGGCGTGGGGGAGAGGCAAGTGGGAGAGAGAGTGGGCTACCACATTGGGGGCCGTCCCCTTTGCCGCCTATAGTCGGAGGGCAAAGGTGTGGCGGCACACGACAAAGGGTTGGGTGGGGGCGGGGTGGGTGGGTTTGGTTCTGACCGTTAGGGTTGGCGCCGGTCGTCCCCTTTGTCGTCTGCCTCCACCTTATTTGCCGTCCGCTCGCAGACGGCAAAGGTCTGGCTGATGGAAAATTGGTTGTTTGCCAACTGCCAAGCCTTTGCCGTCTCCCTGCACCTTTTCTGCCGTCTGCTGGCTGACGGCAAAGTAATGGCTGTTGGCAAAGATACTATTTGCCAACAGCCATTACTTTGCCATTTGTTCTTTGTCAGCTGACGGCAAAGGTGCTCTTTGCCATCAGCCAGGAGACGACAAAGACTAGGCACATGGCAAATTATTTGTTTCCAGTAGTGTACCCTGCAAAAACAAGTTAGACAACCTCTACATCGTTGTTTCATATTTTACGTTGGTGCTATGGGTAACTAGCAATAACCGTTCTTACCTACGCAAAGCCACAACAGTGATATTCAATTTGTTGTTGAACCTTCTACAAGGACAGCCTCTGTCGAATCGGATTCAACTGAAGTGGGAGAGACGCAACAAGTTGCACATGAGTCGATGGAACCGGTCTCTCGTACGTGGACGAGTAAGGTTGGTCTGGGACGCTTCATCCCACAATACCGCTGAATAAAAATAAGACTAAGGAGGTAAGAAATATGAACATCAATGCCCACAAACACTTTGTATTCTACTCTTGCGTGTTATCTACGCATAGACTAGCTCATGGTGCCACTGTTGGGGAACGTCGCATGGGAAACAATTTGTTTGCTACGCACACCCAAGATCAATCTATGGAGATCAATAGCCATGAGAGGGGGAGTGCATCTACATACCCTTGTAGATCGCTAAGCGTAAGCGTTAAGAAATGTAGTTGATGTAGTCGAACGTCTTCACGATCCAATCACGATCCGTCCCGCGATCCAATCATGAACGTCCCGATCAAGTGCTGAACAGACGACCCCTATGTATACATCACATGTACAACTCGATCGCACCTTCACCTCCTTGACCCAATAAGCAAAGGTGAAGTAGTAGCTTGAGTTCTCCGGCAACACGATTGTGTGGTGCTGGTGGTGGTGGAGCTGTCCCGGCAGGGCTTCGCCAAGCGGTGCAGTGACAGAACGAGAGAGGAACTACTAGAGAGAGAATGACTTCACCGTGGATTTTCAGTTGCGGCTTCCCCCCTTTCCTCTAGTATTTATATAGGGGGAAGGGAGGAGGGGTGGCGCCCTAGGATTTCCCCTAGGGTGGGGCGGCGGCCACCAAGATGGCTTGGTACCCAAGTTAGGTGGGCGGCGGCCACCTCCGGGCCAACCCACTTCTTTGGCCGCATGGACCTTAGGTGGGAGGGGTGGCCACCCAACCATGGGTTGTTGCGCCACCTCTAACAACCCATGGGTCCCACCAGGGCAGGTGAACCCTCCCGGTGGACACTCGGAACTCTTCGGAACCTTCGTCACAAAACCGGTAGCTTTCCAAAACTCTTCCGGAACTCGAATACCAATTTCCCATATATCAATCTTTACCCGCGGACCATTCCAAAGCACCTCCTAATGTCCGGGATCTCAACCGGGACACCAAACAACCTTCGGTCACCAACACGGTAACTCAATTACATCTATATCGTCACTGATTCTTAAGTGTGCAGACCCTGCGGGTTTGAGAACTATGTAGACATGATCGAGACACCTGTACGGTCAATAACCAATAGCGGGTCCTTGATGCCCATATTGGTTCCTACATACTCTATGAAGATCTTTGTCGACCGAACGAAGATGTCAAGGATTCAGCTAATCCGTATGCAATTCCCTTTTTCCATCGGTATGTTACTTGCCCGAGATTCGATAGTAGGTATCTCCATACCTAGTTCAATCTCTTTACCGACAAGTCTCTTTACTCATTCCACAATACAAGATCCCGTGACTAACTCCTTGGTAACATTTCTTGCAAGCTTATTATGATGGTGTATCACCGAGTGGGCCCTGCGATACCTCTCTGCCATACAGAGTGACAAATCCTAGTCTTGACCCATGCCAACTCAAAACACACCCTCGGAGATACCTATACAACATCTTTATAATCACCCAGTTATGTTGTGACGTTTGATACACACAAGGCATTCCTCCGGTGTCGGGGAGTTGCATGATCCTATGGTCATAGGAACAAATACATTGACATGCGGAAAGCAAAAGCAGTAAACTTGATACGATCAAACGCTATGCTTACGGTTTGGGTCTTGTCCATCACATCATTCTCCTAGTTATGTGATCGCATTATCAAATGACAACTCATGTCTATGGCTAGGAAACCTTAGCCTTCTATGATAAACGAGCTAGTCTATTAGAGGCTTACTAGGGAAACTTTGTTGTCTATATATCCACACATGTATTTGAGTTTTCGATCAATACAATTATAGCATGGATAATAAACGATTACCGTGAACAAGGAAATATAATAATAACCACTTTATTATTGCCTCTAGGGTAGATTTCCAACAATTAGTTCCAAGGTTGAAGGAGAACCATCATGTCATTGGGACCAAATGGATATTCAAGAACAAGCAATATTGAAATGGTGTTGTCATTCAAAACAAGGCAAGATCGGTGGCTCAAGGCTACGCCAATGTCAAGGGTATCGGCTACGATGAAATCTTTGCCCCGTTGCTCACCTTGAATCTATTCACATGTTCCCTGCATATGCTTCACATCATGATTTCAAGTTGCAACAAATGTATGTGAATAGTGAATTTTTAAATGGTTCTCTTAATGAGTTGGTGTATGTAAAAAAACCCGGGGTTTGAGGATCCCAAGTTCCCCAATCATGTCTATAAGCTCGATAAGGCACTCTATGGCCTTAAACAAGCCCCACGTGCATGGTATGAGCACCTTACCGAATTGATAGTAGATTGTGGGTTTTTAATTGGGAAAATTGATCCCACCCTTTTTACTAACAGGGTTAAAGGGGGTTTGTTCATATGTCAATTATATGTTGATAATATTATCTTTTGTTCTCCTAACAAATCTTTCAATGTCGAGTTTTCCGCACTCATGACCAAGAAGTTTGAGATGTCTATGATGGGAGAATTGAAGTTCTTCCTTGGATTCGAAGTTAATCAATGAAGACAAACAAACTTTATCAACAAAGAAAAATACATTCAAGACATGCTCAAGAGGTTCAAGTTGCATGATGTCAAGCCTGCAAGGACTACAATGCAACTCAAGTGCAAACTTGACATTGATCTCAGTGGTAAAGTCGTGTATCAAAAGGTATATTGCTCCATGATTAGATCCTTGATTTATCTTTTTCAATCTAGACTGGATATTATGTTGAGTGTGGGAATGTGTGCATGTTTTCAAGCTGCACCTAAGGAAAGTAACTTTGTGGTCATCAAGCGGATCTTCCAGAGGGAGACTGTGTGGATAGGAAGTCAACTTCCGGAGGGTGCCAATTCCTTGGTCGCTCTTTGGTAAGTTGGTCTTCTAAGAAACAAAATTTTGTTTCTCTCTCTACCATTGAGGCTGAGTATGTAGTCGCCTGTCGGGGAAGGTAGCACTCGATCACCTATGGGACCATTGGCCACTTCATCGTTCGGCGGGGAGATCGCGTTACACAAAGAGCAGAAACTACGAGGCAGCACAATGATGGGACTCGAGACGTTTACCTAGGTTCGGGCCGCTGTCAAGCGTATAACCCTACTCCTGCTTTGGTGGGTTGATTTTCAAAAAACGGAGCTTGCACATTGTTCTGCCCTGGCAAGGGTTTCTGTGGAGAGCTACTATCTGCATATGAATGTTCTTGGGTTCGAATCCCCTGGGGTCCGAATCTAGTGCTAGGTTGCCTTGGGCCTCCTTTTATAGCTCAAGGGTCATCCACAGTGGCAAACATACATGATTAGATAGCTAAGAGTGCTATCATACCTAACTCTGGCACTCAAGACAAAACGCCATAAATGAAGCCTTAGGTGGCGTTCGGGGTGCGTCCCCAGCAAGCTCCTGCTTCCACTTAGCTGGCTGTTGCTTGGTGTCTTGACATTCCTCTAGACAGGTGTCAACTGGTCGTAATCTATCTTTCGGCGCATCGCCATGTGCCTAGTGACAGCCACTTAGCCATCTGGGAGCTCGACACCTCATCAATAAGTGACTGGTATGGTGATCAGGTGGAGCGGTAGTAGATTGGCTCGCGCTTGCTGGAGGGGTGACTTGTCGGGTCTTCTTGAGGGTGCATGTGCCTTGATCCTAGGTAGGTCTCGGGGGTTCTTGGCACGTCCTGGGCCCATCCTGAGCTGCTGTGTAGGTCTTGCCGGTGTTGTTGGCCATCAGAGGCTGCGTCTGTTGGTGTCTTGGTCTTCTTGACGCGCTCCTTGATTTCTCGTAGAACGGCTTCTCTGGCCTGGGCCAGGTCTTCATGGATCAGTAGCATTCCCCGGCAGCCTTAGGCCATCGGGTCGGAGGCTTATCCTCTGTGCACAAGTCAGGGGAAGTAAACACCCCTGTTTGTGTACCCCTGACAGAAGCCCCCGAGCCTGAGCCATACGTGTCGATGGGCATGTTGGGTTAGGCTCCCTCAATGCACGAATAAGCGTCAAGAGACTGGTGTCCCCATGACCCATGTCCAATCTGTGCATTTACCGTAGGTCGTGGGGCCATTGAACAATAGTTGTTGGGTAGTAAAAAAACGGGAATTGCCAGTAAATAAATGGCAGTTACTTGTAGCGATAGCGAAGAACTAGTCCCCAATGCGTGCCCCCACACATAAAGAAGGTATCTCGCAAAGGGGGCGCTGCTCCTTCATATAAATCTCACCTCCCTTCTTCCCCATCCTCCAACCAAGAAACTGCCCTCGCTGCCGCCATTCCCTTCAATGAGCATTGCCATACCGCCTACTGCTCAAAAGAGATGGGCCGGAAGACGGTCGCCATGAAGGGGAAACAAGCGACTAAGTCGAAGGAGGAGGCTGCTGATGAGAGGAAGACAAGAACATAAGAGGCGGAGAAACAACGGCGAAAATATGTGGTTTTCTCTCCATCAAATCTGGATGGCAACACCTTGATCGAAAGGTAAGCCTATATGTGGGGGAGAGAGACGAAGGGGCATGAGGCACTCGTGGTTCTGCCCAACAACCCCAAGGATAAGAGGCCATCAGATTCGTATCGCTTCTTTTGCATGTACTTTTGATGTGGTCTCTACCCCCTTTCTATGATTTCTCCTCCAACATGATGGCGGCATCTCTGGAACTTTGTGGATTTGACCTTCTGGATTTGATGCCCAATGCAATAGCGTGCATGGCGATCTTCGCCCACCTGTGCGAGAACTTTGTCGAAGTTACCCCCAACGTGGATTTGTTCACACACTTCTTCCTCCTCAGGATAGAGGACAAAAACCACTACTCGGGGAATGTTAGCTGGATTCCCCGGGGCAGGAAAGAGGATTCGGGATACCTCTCTAGCCAACATCGTGGGAAGTGAGAAGAGTGGAGGGTGATTGGTGTTAGATCAAGGATGGCAAAACCCCCGAGTTCTACTCTGCACGGACTAGTTGCATCTCGCGCGACGGCAACCAAAGGAACTTGGGCCTTTATGATAACAAGTTTCCCCCGACGCTGAACAGGATCACCCGTCTCAAGGCTGTCAGGCTTACCGTTCAGCATGTGGGTGATGATTTCCTCTAGCGCCGCATCACACCAATGTAGAAAAGGGACAGGTTTGCTTGGGAGTTCAACGGTCCTGCTGACTTTATGTGGTTGTACCCACGCAGGGGCAACAACCTGAGAACCTATGGCCATGGCTGGTTATGCGACCAATTGTTTGGTGTCTTCGGGTCATTCCATCTGCCAGCAGGGGTCGTGCCGCTGCATATTAACTCTGTCAGGAACCAAATTCTGTAGTGGATGATGGATTGTGATGCCTCCGGGGTTAAGTCTGATTGGGTTTTATCCACCCTGGAAGACAAGATGGACTCGGTCTCCAACCTGGAGGAAAGGGCCTTGCGACAAGATGATAACCTTACTGCACCCACGAGGGAGGTGGAGAAGGCTTTTATTGCCACTCGGATCACGGAGGACAAACAGGTCAGAGCCGCCAAGGGAACAGACTCCGGGGATGAAGAAGAGGAGGAATTTGGGGAAAGTGACTCTTCCACAGACGATCTTCCCCCAAAGGAAGCTGTCGGGTTGGAGTTTGCCAGAGCTGGAACCCTCCAGACCGAGGGCGAGGCCGAGGAGGCAAAAGGGCTAGTGGTGGAGGAAAAGGGGCTCGAAGCGGGCCCCAAGCCCCAGAACCAGGATGGAGCCTTCACCATCACGCTGGCCGGGAAGAGGCGGCTCCCGCGTCTTTGCGGGTTCCTCTGAAGGTGAAGAAGATGGCCTCCAAGGGAGGAGGACGCGAAGTTGCACGTCGTCAATCCTCTCGTGTTTCCCAAGCCAAAGCTTATCCTATCAAGTGACGGAGGGTCATAGGGGGGGACCCCAGCCCCCCATCAAGCCCAACTTCTCCGTCGGGCTTGCCTCTATGCAATGCCCCAACTCTGCCACCAAGCTCCGCTCCAGCAATTCTGAAGAGGGGTAGATTGACTCCGCCGCCTGCATCACATGAGCTGGGATCTATGCTCCTTGCTTCAGAGTAAGTCCTTCGACCATAATCGACGTCAAATTTTTTTGTTTCTGATACTCGAACTGATTTTGCATGATCATCTTCTTGACATGGATGAGGACAAGGAGACCCTGGCGGATATGACCGACCGGGCCAAATCTGCAACAGGGCGGGATCCCGTGGCACACACGGGCCTGGCGGGCGATGTGGGGGAGAACCCCGTGGCTAGCCCTCGGGCTAGCCCCCACCATAGAATCCAAGCACAATCCCTGTCCCATAGCGAGGACGGAGAAGATCATCCTCCTACCTCCGACATGGGGATGGGAGAGGTTCATCAGGGAGAGGCGCACCACGAAGAGCCTTACTTTCAAGACCTCTCGGCAACCGTCTTCATCGAGAGGGATTTACCAGCAAGGTCCTCCACCGAAGAGCCTATTCCTGGAGAAGCCGCCGTCGATGAAGCAGTGACGGACTGTGCCCCGACAGCTGATCTTGCCGGGGAAACAAATATTCTTGCATGACAGACTCCATCGGGTCTTGCACTTGCTTACGGCTTTACTTCCCCTGCCCTTCTCTTTTCTTTTAATCAGCTATTTGACTTTCATTTTGCCGTCTATTGCTTTTGATTACAACACCACTGCCCGAAGAACCAGAGTTGCTAGAAGAAGTGGCTGGTATCAAGAAGGATGCTGCCGCGGAGGCGGAGAGTATTGCTGTCGCAGAGGGTCATGGCTTAGTTGCCGGGGAACTTCTTGAGTTCCTTAAGATAACGGGATCAAACCCCAGCAACTCACCTGTCTCAGCTGTAGTCATAGAGGGGAAACCCCTCTTCATAGAGGGGAGACCAAGGCCCTCAAATAACAAGCATAGAAGGTGCAAATCACGCTCTAAAAGGCACACTCGCAGGTTTCTTCCAAGAGCCAAAGCATCGCCGCTGCCAACAATACCATTTCTGGTTTGCAATCCATACTTGCCTCGCTGGAGAAGAACATTGAATCTGTCGGTGCTTGATAGAAGCTGTTGCTGAGGGATCTGACGAGTACCCAAACCCTCCAAAAGGATGCAGAGGACAAGCTGAAGAACCAGGTTGAGCAGCGCGACCTCTGGATCAAGAGCGTGGTTGACATCGCTGAGCGCCTCACCGCCCAGATTGCAAACATGAACATGAAGTGTTGTGCCTTCTCCATTGGCCAGTATGAAGTCCCAAGCATCAAGCTGACACTCTTCTTTGAGGGGTTGAAGACGTACGAGGATGATAGGGCTGCCTGCTTCACCAACGAATCCCGGAAGCTGGCTCGCGATGCCCTCTTCATGGTCTTGAGCAACCTCAACTTCTTCCACCTAGAGCTCGATCTCTCCGACGGTTTCAAGAATTGTCATCGGGCGCTGATGTCTTTGCTGCCATGGAGAAAGCGCGTCCTCTTGCCAACAGGGTCCTCGCAGTCCCAAGTATCCAAGGAAGCCGTCGGAGTTACCTTTGACCCACTCCTACCGTCGTGTTGTCTTGTACTTAAGACACACTATGTATCTCATATCAGACCATGCACTATCCTTGCCTTTTGCTGAACTAGTGTCTTTATGTAATCGTATGCCACCCCCTTTGCTTTCCTCTCTGTATTCGTATGGCTACTTTTTTGTGTGCTCTAGTTGCCCGCCAACAACATGATACCGCGATCACTTTGAGGAACAGGTCCTTAGCATTCTGCTGGCAAGAACACGTTGCCCGTGAGTTTTTCCTCATCGGTCTTTTATGTTGCCACATGTTTTGTTGAGCAGGCTTGAAACAAAAAAGGGGCGTGATGAATAACACAATGAGGTTCCATTACATATTAGATTCACCATAAAAAAACCTTGGTCGCTAAGGGGGATATGCAAAATGCAAGCTTTAATGAAAACCGACGGTCATGTCGACTTATCTTTTGTTAAGGCTTCTTCTCTATCTTGGTGTGTGTCTGCCCACATTCCCCATTCCTTCCTTCCCCCATCGGTGTTTCTTCCTTTTGCATGCCCCATCGCATGCATGGTGCAAACCTTCACTCTTTTGGGAGGAAGAGAAAAACCAATACAGAGGAAACAAAGGTAATTGGGGAAATGTTAGTCATGAGCATGCTCCACGACAAGAGCTTGCCGGGCCAATGTAGATGTTAAGAACTTAGTCGAATGGGAAGGAAAAGTAAATATGATCGGTTGAACCTTCCTTCTTATCCTTATTGCCCAACTGTCCCATAACGACCAGGATGTTGGAAACGTAGGGGAAGGGGACCTTGTTGTGGCTCGTTCGCCGGGGTCGTCGACCAATGGATTCTCTCTAGCGTTTGGCCCGGGATTTACCAACATGGGGCAAATGCAAGACCAGACCGCACGTGAGCTCATCGACATTAGCAGATCTGCCGTGATGCAGAATTGATCGTAGGTGGGGAAGGACAAGAGAGGAAGGGTATCTTCGTGTACATTTCCTTTTTTTCTTGCCCATCCAATCATAGCAGCACCTCCCCAGGGATTAGATGGCTAGCTCGATAATTGTGATAGGGATAGAGTCGTCGCCTAGTCCGCCTCTTCCCCTAACAAGGTCGTCACTGTGGCTGCGCTATCCGCATCGGACGCAGGAGCCACGGCGTCGACGGTCCTCATTACCATTGACACCACCAAGGCGGTGGCGTGTGGCAGGGCTCGGAGAGGAAGAGGCTCATGAAGTGACAATGTCCTTCCTCGATGCTCCAGGAAGAGGGGATGCTGATGAAGATTGATGAAGCGCTTGCAATCTCGAGTTTGCATGAATGACTCCCCCTAGATGGCACGCCAAAGATGTCGGGGCAGGTTGCACTAGATCACCTATGGGACTATTGGCCCCTTCGTGGTTTGGCGGGGAGATGACGTTGCACAAAGAGCAGAAACTACGAGGCAACACCACGATGGGACTCGAGGTGTGTACCCAGCTTTGGGTCGATGTGAAGCGTAAAACTCTACTTGTGCTTTGGTGGATTGTTTTGGGGAAGACGGAGCTCGCACAACGTTCTGCCCCGGCAAGGGTTGCCGTGGAGAGCTACTACATGCGTACAAATGTTCTTGGGTCCGAATCCCCTAGGGTCCGAATCTGGTGCTAGGTTGCCTTGGGCCTCCTTTTATAGCTCAAGGGGCGTCCACAGTGGCAAACAGACAAGATTAGATAGCTAACAGTGCTATAATACCTAACTCTGGCACTAAGGACAAAATGCCATAAATGCAGCCTTAGGTGGCATGTGGGGGTGCGTCCCCAGCAAGCTCCTGCTTCCGCTTAGCTCGCTGTTGCTTGGTGTCTTGACATGCCTCTGGACGGGTGTCAATTGGTCGTAATCTACCTTTATGCGCATTCCCATGTGCCCAGCGACAGCCACTTAGCCATCTGGGAGCTCGACACCTCATCGATAAGTGACTGGTGTGGTGATTAGGTGGAGCGTAGATAATTGGCTTGCGCTTTCCGAAGAGGTGACTTTTCGGGTCTTCTTGAGGGTCCTCGTGCCTTCATACCTGGTAGGTGTCCGGGGTTCTTGGCCCGTCCTAGGCCCATCCTGGGCCACTATGTAGGTCTAGCCGGCGTTGCTGGCCATCGAAGGTGTGTCTGTCGTGCTCTTGGTCTTCTTGATGCGCTCCTTGATTTCTCATAGAGCGGCTTCTCTGGCATGGGCCAGGTGTTGATGGAGCAGTAGCATTCTCCAGCAGCCTTAGGCTGTCGGGTTAGAGGCTCATCGTCCGTTCACAAGTCAGGGGGAAATAAACACCCTTGTTTGTGTACCCCGACACCACCGCAAGTTATTGTACATAGTTCCTATGGATGAGGCAAACTTTAAAGGGTTACAGTGTCAATTGTGATAAAGTGCCTCTTTTCTATGACAATAAAAGTGCTATCAAGATCTCCCACAACTCGGTTCAACATTGTTGTATGAAGCATATTGAGATTCACCATCACTTCATATGGGAGCACCTCAAGCATGGAGAAATTAATCTTATTTATCTCAACACTCTTGAACAACTTGCAGATATTTTCATGAAACCATTGGATGAAGCAAGATTTCGCAAGTGAAGGCATGAGCTAAATATCATTGGTTTGAGCAATGCGGCTTGAAGTATTGCACACCCCACCACACTTATAATTTTATCTTATTTAGATGTAGGCACAGATATACGGGGAGTATTGTTCTCTCAATGAACTTTTTCTCCCCCATTATGCATAAATCAATCAAGTCTTTCATATTAGCCATTATGAATAGTACTTGTGCTTCAAAGACGAGTTTTCGTCATGGTACCAAGGTTAAAATCTTTGCGGTGCCATACCATTTCACTCAAACATAGGTGGCTTCGGCTGCCGCCCCCTCCTAGTGAAGTATTTTCTTTTTAGAGCTTGTTTTTTATTTGTGTCACTCCAAGTTTACTCTTCTTTCTACTTGTCATTTTGAACTTGGAGTGTCCCTTCACATTTGCTGGTTTTTGTGTCTCCAACCCGAGCCATTTCTCATCTACAAACACTTCTTTTGCATAAGCCACCCCTTTTATAGCTAGTTTGCAACTTCTGGTCGTCCAGGTGGTACTAACGCTTGGTCTGGGGTGGTACTACCGCTAATAAGCGGTACTACCCCCACTAACCGCGGTACTACCGCTAGAGCGGTACTACCCAACCTCCTGTCGCCCAGTAGTACCGCGACGGTACTACCTCTCCCTGAAGCGGTACTACCACTTGTGAGTGTATGGAGGGGATTATGAGACGGACAGGGGGAGTTCCCACTCCCCCATACCCATTCACCTCTTTACCCCCTCATGGTTTATCTCTCCACGTGACTTCCTTGCTGTGGTGGCCATCGCCGGAGCGTAGTTTCCGGCCGTTCTTCCGCGATTCAGACCAGTAGAGTCGATCCCCACCCTCTCCTCGTGCCATGGATACCGGTGTTGCCCCCATTCTCTTCTCGTGCGGATCTATTTTTTGGATCTAGGCTTTTTGGCAATACGAGATGCACTCACCGACTTTTGATCAAATCAAGGCACGAGTAGGCCATGAAACACTACTAGTTGAGTAGATTTGTAGTTTTATTGAAAGAAATTTTAGTTTGGCATCACATGTAATATCAGATCGGACCCACGGTTGTGGTTGCCCCTGCGACCTCCACCTCGAGCGGTACTATCGCTCCTCTGAAATAGTATGATACTTCTGCTTGTAGGTGGTACTACCACTGGTAGGGAGCGGTACTACCACTTATGCTACCAACTTCTAGTCCACTCTTTTCATTTCTTTTTGTCTTATGCTATTTTTTTACTCCTGCTTGTCCCTTGCTTTATTATGTGGGTTCCAGATGGTGGTAGAGGCTCCGGTCATCAAGAGCACCGCGTGAATCCAAGTCGTGCAACTAGCTCTGAGTGTTTTTGAACTCTAGAGGATGATAGCACAAACCCCAATATGAGTGCACCACCCAAGCAGAGGACCAAGAAGGCTACCACCAAGTCAGAGAGGACTCCGTCAATCAGGGAGTTGCCAAGTAAGGAGCTTTGCATTGTTCGTCGCCGCAACCCGTACGTCTATCAACAAGATCAAGCTCTTATCAACCGTCCTTTTTGGACCAACCAAAAAGGTTCTATATATCATGATGTGCTCAAGAATAAGAAGAGTCTGTTTGTTCCCAATGTGAAGTCTATTGATCTTGACCACATGCAGAAGCATATTGATTATATTGGTGAAGCCCTTTATTTGTGTGCCAGATATTACCAAGCTCATGTCATTCAACAAAGATTTTGATGCAGAGTTAGTTGCCATGTTTTTTTTTGCCACGGTCCATCTTGGAACTAGATACCCACAAGTATAGGGGATCATAACAGTCTTCGCGGGTAGTATTACACCCTAATTTATTGATTTGACACAAGAGGAACCAAAAAATATTTATTGGTCTTAGGAGTTCTTGTCAATTCAACCTCACCTAGGATATCTCTTTGTGGAAAAAAAATTAGTAGCAAGGCAAGATTGTAGTACTAATAGTAACAGTGATAGCAGCAATTTTGTACTGATTGTAACAATAGTTGCAACAATAATAACTTAGCAAGATTTAGTACATGAAAAGCGTAAGAACATGGACTGATGATGGATAATGATTTATATACAGTAATCATGTAACAATTACACACTAGAGCGACACAGAACTAGCTCAAAATTCATCAATGTAATGTAGGCATTTATTCTGTATATAGTCATACGTGCTTGCGATAAGAACTTGCATGGCATCTTTTGTCCTACCCTACCATGGGAGTGGCATCCATAAGGAAATTATGGGATATTAAGGCCTCCTTTTAACAGAGAACCGGAATAAAGCATTAACACAAAGTGAATACATGAACTCCTCAAACTACGACAATCACCGTACAAAATCCCAAGTATTGTCACCTTGGCTTATGCGAATCATGACATGTAATAGGTGCATACAACTTGCAAGATAGGATCTAAACACTTTCTTATTCAGAGAAAACATAATAGGTTCAGATTTGAAATCATGGCACTCGGCCCCTAGTGACAAGCATTAAGCATAGCAAAGTCATAGCAAAATCAATCTCAGAACATAGTAGATAGAAGTGATCAAGACCTATCAAAATAACTCTATTACATGATAAATTGCATCGAATCCCATCACCATCTAGCAAGCATATAAATGAATTACTCACTCCTGATGGTGAGCATCATGATGGTGTTGATGGTGAAGGGTTGGTGATGACGACGGTGACGAATCTTCCTTCGCGGAGCCCCAAACAGACTCCCGATCAGCCATCCCGACGAAGAACAGGAGGAGGAGGTGGCTCCGCCTCATAAAACGCGATGAAAACTTCTCTCTAATTTTTGTCTCTAGAATTTTGAATTTATAGGACTCGAATTAGGGTTAAAGAAGCCACGCGGTGGCCTCCAGACATCAGGGTGTGCCTAGGGGGGTTGGGTGTGCCATGTTGGCTTGGCACCAATAGGTGCCCCCTATGGTGGGTCTTCACTCCATTATTTTTTATATATTCCAGAAAAAATCCAAAAAAAGTTTCTTCCAATTCCGAGAATTTTACTTCTGTACAAATACAACACCATGGGAGTTCTGCTGAAAATGACGTAAGTTCGGGTTAGTTTCATTCAAATCATGCAAATTAGATTGCAAAACAAGAGAAATTATATTTGGAAAAGTCGATACATTTGAGACGTATCAACTCCTCCAAGCTGAACTCATTGCTTGTCCTCAAGTAATTCAGTTGATAAACTAAAAGTGATAAAGTTAACTTTTACAATTTCTTTTGTTCTCGTTGCCATATATATGCTTAGCTAGTGTTCAGGTTTTCAGCATAAATTATAAATAACCATATCTATGATAACAATTAAACACCATATTCACTCATGACAAAAACATAACCAACTAGCGAGCAATAATAAAATATCTCACATGTCAGCAATTTGTCAAAACAATCATGATATAATATGATGATATGGTATGTCGCTAGCCCTTTGTGAGACCGCAAAACATAAATGCAAAGCAACTCTCAAGTTTGAGCAGGGGCTTAACATTGTAACTCAGAGTAGAAAAGGTCAAGTCATGCTCACATTCAACATTAACTATACTCAATGCATAAGAATGACAATGGTGCTATGAGGTCTAGTTCTTTTAGTAAGAAGGTGATGACTCAAATAAAAGCAAAAAAACATGAATGTAAATAACATAAAAGTAAATATAAAGTCCCTCCGTAGAGGTAATCATTGATTTACAAAGGTGCCAGAGCTCAAGGTTTAAAACTGAGATGAAATTGTAATTTTGGGTGGTGTGCCTTTCCTTTCAACATCGCAAGAGAGTTTTGAATATCTTCCATGCTAAACACATTATTGGCGGTTCCCAAACAGAATTATAAAATTTACACCCATCCACCATACATGCACAAGCCATGGCTGACGGAATCCTCACGTGCCCTCCAACATCTCAACTGTCCCAGGAATTTTGTTTAATTATTTTTGATTGTGCAGGACTGGGCAACCTTTTTACCAGCCTCTCTTGTGCAATGACAGGCGAATAAAAGCCCATCTTGAGAATAACCTGCTTAGCATGGAAGATATCGACCGCCTCATTGCTCCATGAGCGGTACGAGCGCAAAAAACATATGTTTATTTGAATATTTAGTGGTGGGACGTGTAAATTTACTTGGAACAGCAGGGTAATACCGCATATAGGTAGGTATGGTGGAGTCATTTGGTACAATTTGGGTTTAGGAGTTTGGATGCACAAGTAATATTCCCACTTAGTACATCTGAAGGCTAGCAATAGATTAAGAAGCGACTAGCTAGAGAGCAAAAAACGATCATAATTATGCATCGAGAATAACTAACATTGAATACAAGCATGGGTAGATGTCGGTGCACATGTGCACTCGATCACCTATGGGACCTTTGGCCCCTTTGTGATTCGGCGCGGAGGTCACGTGGCACAAAGAGCAGAAACTATGAGGCGGCACGATGATGAGACTCGGGTGTTTTTACCCAGGTTCGGGCTGTTGTGAAGCATAAAACCCTACTCCTGCTTTGGTGGATTGATTGAGTAAGATGAAGTTCGCATGGAGTTCTCCCTCGGCAAGGGTTGCCGTGGAGAGCTATCACGTACGTACAAGTACACTTGGCTCTAATCCCCTGGGGATCCAAAACTACATAGTGTAGAATCGCCAAGTGTTTGAATCCTTTGCTAGGTTGCCTCGAGCCTCCTTTTATATTTCAAGGGGCATCCAAAGTGGCAAACAATCATGATCAGATAGCTAACGGTGTTTTCATACCTAACTCTAGCACTTAAGACAAAGCACCATAAATGCGGCCCTAGATGGTGAGTGGGGGTGCGTTCCTCGCAAGCTCGTGCCACCTATGAGATGGCCATGGCTTCGGGTCTTGACATGCCTCTAGACAGGTGTAAACAGGTTGTAATCTATCTTCTAGCGCGCCGCCACATATTTAGCGAGAGACAACTAGCCATCTGGGAGCTCAACACCTCATCGACAAGTGATTGGTGTAGCAATGAGGTGGAGCGGTGGCAGGTTGGCCCACACTTGGCGGGGAGGCGTGATACGTCTCCAACGTAACTGTAATTTTTGATGGTTCCATGCTATTATCTTGTCAACTTTGGATGTTTTGTATGCATGAATATGCTATTTTATATCTTTTTTGGGACTAACCTATTAACTCAGTGCCATGTGCCAGTTCCTATTTTTTCCGTGTTTTTGACCCTTCTCACAGGAGAATATTAAACGGAGTCCAAACGGAATAAATTCTTCGGAAAGATTTTTTCTTTAACAGAAGATACGCAGGGAACTTGAGAACCAAGGCAAAGGACCCCGGGGGAGGCCACAAGCCCCCTAGCCGCGGCCTGGGGGCCGCTCCTACTAGGCTTGTGGGCCCCCCGTGGCTCCTTTTCCCTACTTCTTCCGCCTATAAATTCCTTAAAAATCCAAAACTGCGAGAGAGAGCCACGAAAATACTTTTCCACCGCCGCAAGCTTCTGTCTCCGCAAGATCCCATCTGGGGACCGTTTTGGTGCCTTGCCGGAGGGGGGATTCGGACATGGAGGCCTTATTCATCAACACTATTGCCTCTCCGATGATGCATGAGTAGTTCACCACAGACCTTCGGGTCCATAGCTAGTAGCTAGATGGCTTCTTCTCTCTCTTGGATCTTCAATACAAAGTTCTCCATGATCTTCATGGAGATCTATCCGATGTAATTTTATTTTGCGGTGTGCTTGTCGAGATCCGATGAATAGTGGATTTATGATCAGATTATCTATGATTATTATTTGAGTTTCCTCTGATCTCTTATATGCATGATTTCGTATCCTTGTAATTCTCTTCGAGTTGTGGGTTTCGTTTGGCCAACTTGATCTATAATTCTTGCAATGGGAGAAGTGCTTGGTTTTAGGTTCATACCGTGTGGTGTCCTCACCCAGTGACAGAAGGGGTAGCGAGGCACGCATCGTGTTGTTGCCATCAAGGGTAAAAAGATGGGGTTTATATCTATTGCATGAATTTATCCCTCTACATCATGTCATCTTGCTTAAGGCGTTACTCTGTTTGTTACGAACTCAATACACTAGATGCATGCTGGATAGCGGTCGATGTGTGGAGTAATAGTAGTAGATGCAGAAAGTATCGGTCTACTTATCTCGGACGTGATGCCTATATGTATGATCATTGCCTTAGATATCATCATGACTTTGCGTGATTCTATCAATTGCTCGACAGTAATTCGCTCACCCACCATAATATTTGCTATCATGAGAGAAGCCTCTAGTGAACACTATGGCCCCCGGGTCTACTTCACATCATATTTTCAGCTCTACACGTTTACTTTGTTGCACTTTCCACCTTCAGATCTCACCTTGCAATTAATCGTGAAGGGATTGACAACCCCTTTATAGCGTTGGGTGCAAGTTTGTGTGTTTTTGCGCAGGTACATTGGTGACTTGCATTGATACTCCTACTGGATTGATACCTTGGTTCTCAAACTGAGGGAAATACTTACTGCTACTATGCTGCATCACCCTTTCTCTTCAAGGGAAAAACCAACGCAAGCTCAAGAGGTAGCAAGGCACCTTGCCGAGTCTTGGTGAGGATGCTTGTGCCTCTGCCCCTGGCAGGTACCGGGGGTTCATGGCATGTCTTGGGTTGTTTGTGTAGGTCTTGCCGGTGTCTGGTTCCGGCTCTTTTCTTGGGTTGGTGGTTTCTCTTGAGGGGTTACACTCTCAGCGCTTGTGCAAAAGTCAAGGGCACTAGGTACCCCGTTAGTAGTGCATCGACACGAACCCCCGGACCTGGCCCATACGTTCTCGCCTAGTGCTGTTAGGTCAAGCCCAAAGTTCGTGCACGGGCGTGAAATTCGTGAAGAGGTAACTGCCAACCCGCCATTCCGCACTGTCTCACCACTTCAGGTCGTTTCCGACACGCAAGCCACATGCATTGTGTGAATCTCGCGGCATGTGAGCGTGGCTTAAAGGCCTGGTCGTGGCAGAAGCCACGGCGTCGTAGATTGGATTGATGGGGCGGTTACCTGTTCGCCCGTGATGGCGGGCAATCGCATAGGTGGGATGGGCAGCGACCCTTGGAGTGTAGGAGATCCAGTTGATGTCTACTACGCAACCTTCTCCTTGTAGACGTTGTTGGGCCTCCAATTGAAGAGGGTTGTAGGACAGTAGCAATTTTCCCTCAAGTGGGTAACCTAAGGTTTATCAATCCGCGGGAGGCGTAGGAGGAAGATGGTCTCTCTCAAGCAACCCTGCAACCAAATAACAAAGAGTCTCTTGTGTCCCCAACACACCTAATACAATGGTATGTTGTATAGGTGCACTAGTTCGGCGAAGAGAAGTTGAAACAAGTGCAATATGGATGGTACATATAGGTTTGTGTAATCTGAAATTACAAAAACAGCAAGGTAACAAATGGTAAAAGTGAGCATGAACGGTATTGCAATGCGTGCAAACAAGGCCTAGGGTTCATACTTTCACTAGTGAAGTTCTCTCAACAATGATAACATAATTGGATCATATAACTAGCCCTCAACATGCAACAAAGAGTCACTCCAAAGTCACTAATAGCGGGGAACAAACGAAAAGATTAATATTGGGTACAAAACCACCACAAAGTTATTCTTTCTGATCGATCTATTCAAGAGTCCGTAGTAAAATAACACGAAGCTATTGTTTCCGTTTGATCCATCATAGATTTCGTACTAGAATAACACCATAAGATACATATCAACCAAGACCCTAATGTCACCTAGATACTCCATTGTCACCTCAAATATCCGTGGGCATGATTATACGATATGCATCACATAATCTCAGAATCATCTATTCAACCAACACATAGAACTTCAAAGACTACGCCAAAGTTTCTACCGGAGAGTCAAAACGTGTGCCAACCCCTATGCATAGGTTCCCAATGTCACGAACCCGCAAGTTGATCACCAAAACATACATCGAGTACTCACATGAATCCACGTGTGCCAACCCATATGCATAGGTTCCCAATTGTCACAAACCCGCAAGTTGATCACAACAGATAGACGTGTGCAAGACATACATAAAGTGTTCTCAAAGACTCAATCTGATAAGATAACTTCAAAGGGGAAACTCAATTCATTACAAGAAGGGAGAGGGGGAAGAACATCAAAAGATCCAACTATAGTAGCAAAGCCCATGGCACATCGAGATCAAGACATCTCAAGAACACGAGAGAGAGAGATCAAACACATAGCTACTGGTACATACCCTCAGCCCCGAGGGAGAACTACTCTCTCCTTGTCATGGAGATCGCCGGGATGATGAAGATGGCCACCGGAGATGGATTCCCCCTCCGGCAGGGTGCCGGAACGGGGTCAAGATTGGTTTTCGAAGGCTACAGAGGCTTGCGGCGGCGGAACTCCTGATCTAGGTTTCTTTTTGGGGGTTTCTGAATTTATAGGAATTTATGGCGGTGAAATTACGTCGGTTGGGCCCACGAGGAGGTCACAAGCCTGGTAGGCGCCGCCTAGGGGGGTGGCGGCCTCAGGGCTTGTGACTCCCTCGTGGCTCTTCTGGCCTTCTTCCAAAGCTTTGGGGGTCTCTTTTGGTCCCAAAAAAATCATCGTAAAGTTTCATTCCATTTGGACTTCGTGTGAAAAAGGGTCAAAAACACGGAAAAAACAGAAACTGGCACTTGGCACTGAGTTAATAGGTTAGTCCCAAAAAAGATATAAAATAGCATATTCATGCATATAAAACATCCAAAGTTGACAAGATAATAGCATGGAACCATAAAAAATTATAGATACGTTGGAGACGTATCAAGCATCCCCAAGCTTAACTCTTGCTCGTCCTCGAGTAGGGAAGTGATAAAGAATGAATTTTTGATGTTGCATGCTACCTAGCATAATTGTCCTTCATAACTTCTCTCATGTGACATGAATGTTCAGATTCGTTAGATTCAAAACAATAGTTTTCTATTGATGTGGAGTCAATAATACTTCCAGCAAACTAGCAAGGTAATCATGAACTTTCAAAATAACAAGGCCAAAAGAAAGTTATCCCTACAAAATCATATAGTCTGGCTATGCTCTATCATCCTTGCACAATGAATTTAAATCATGCACAACCTCGGTATTGTCCAAGTAATTGTTTTCACACGTTTACTTTCTCAAACTTTTTCAACTCTCACGCAATACATGAGCGTGAGCCATGGTTTTAGCACTATAAGTGGAATGGAGTGTGGTGGAGGTTGCAAGGCAAAAAAGGAGAAGATGGTCACATTGACTAGGCATATCAATGAGCTATGGAGATGCTCATCAATAGATATCAATGTGAATGAGTAGGGATTGCCATACAAATGATGCACTAGAG
Source organism: Hordeum vulgare subsp. vulgare (assembly GCF_904849725.1). NCBI lineage: Eukaryota > Viridiplantae > Streptophyta > Magnoliopsida > Poales > Poaceae > Hordeum > Hordeum vulgare. The sequence continues at coordinate 187,295,629 of NC_058519.1, read as the reverse complement.
CTAAGAGTATGTGAGAGCTCTTAAAGAAAACTAGTGGGTGTGCATCCAACTTGCTTGGTCACGAAGACCTAAGGAAAATTTTGAGGAAGCCCATCATTGGAATATACAAGCCAAGTTATATAATGAAAATTTCCCACTAGCTATATGGTGGTGACAAAACGAGAGACTCTCAATCATGAAGATCAAGGTGCTTAATATGAAGCACAAGTGTGGAAAGGAGATAGTAGCATTGTCCCTTCTCTCTTTTTCTCTCATTTTTTTGGTGGGCTCTTTGGCCTCTTTATTATTATTATTATTATTATTATTTTGGTGGGCATCTTTGGCCTCTTTTTGTAAATGGGCTTCGCTGGCCTCTTTTATTTCCTCACATTGGACAATGCTCCATCAATGATGATCATCACACTTACAACTCAAAACTTAGGGTAATGATGACTTTATATGAAATGCCTTCGGTAGTGTACCGTGACAATGATCTAGCATGGCATAGACATCAATGGAAACATCATGCTAGCTATCTTATGATCATGCAATGGAAATGTAGAAGTGGTGGCACATGTCATGGTGGTAGTTGCATGGCAATATATCTCGGAATGGCTTTGAAAATGCCATAGTAGGTAGGTATGGTGGCTGTTTTGAGGGAGGCTATATGGTAGGTTTATGCACCGGCGAAAGTTGCACGGTACTAAAGAAGATAGTGATGGTGGAAGGTGAAAGTGCATCTAAACCACGGACTCAACATTAGTCAAGAAGAACTCATATACTTGTTGCAAAATTTTTATTAGTAATCGAAACAAAGCATTCAACGCATACTCCTAGGGGAAGGGTTGGTAGGTATAGACCATCGCGCGATCCCGACCGCTACACAAAGGATGACAATCAATAAACTAATCATGCTCAAACTACATCACATAGCGGTTCACAATACGTGCATGCTACGGGAATCACTAACTTCAACACAAGTATCTCTAGATCCACAACACCATACTAACATAACTTAAATATTACCACAACCACATCTCAAAACTAATTGAGAGGAATCAAGCTTCTCTTTCTACTCAATGCACATGAAAATGGAAGTTTTCGTATCCCTTTGGATAACTACCACTTTTGGGACTACTTTCATAGCATAAGCCAACTAACAAGCCACGCACCGATGTGCTCTAAAAGATATAAGTGAATCACATAGAGCAAAATCAACAAGCTCTAAAGATATAAGTGAAACACATGTGAGCTGAATTGCCTAACTCAAAGGATATAAGTGAAGCTCGACAAAATCAAGGTGAGTGCATGTATCTCTCTCTAGATGTGCAGCAAGGAATATTGTGACACAATAAAAATAAAAGACTCCTACGATACATGACGCTCCAAGCAAAACACATATCATGTGCTGAATAAAGATATAGCTCCAAGTAACATTACCGATGGATTGAAGACGAAAGAGGGGATGCCTTCCCGGGGCATCCCCAAGCTTAGGCTTTTTCAGCATCCTTGAATCAACTTGGGGTGCCTTGGGAATCCCCAAACATGAGCTCTTGCCACTCTTTATCTCTTTGTCCATAAGAACTTCACCCAGAACATAAAAACTTCAGAACACAAAACTTAAACAGAAACTCGTGATATCATTAGTATAAGAAAGCAAATCACCACTTCCTTAGGTACTGTAGAAAAATTAAATTCTACTTATGTGGGTGTTGGGTTGCTGTATTTTCACTTTTCCATGGCTAGTACCCTCTGATACTATCCATAGTTTCATCAAAATAAGCAACCAACTCAACAAAAACAGAATCTCTTAACAGCAGACCAGTCTGTAGCAATATGTATACTTCGTATACTTCTGGCACTTCAAAAAATCTGAAAGTTTAGGACAGTCTGAATAAATTGCACAGAAATCAGAAGAAAAAAGAATCAACTCAAAAGAGCTTACATAATAAAAATGAAAATTCTTTTCGTGAGCAGAAAGTTTCTGTCTTTTTCCAGCATGGTCAAACAATCATCACCAAGACTAATCATAACGGTTTTGCTTGGCACAAACACAAAAAGAAACACAAAAGACACAATAATAACAGAATTATGATGGTGTGTAGAAAACAAAACAGGAAGAAAAAAGCAAAGAAAAATTTATTCATTGGGTTGCCTCCCAACAAGCGCTATCGTTTAACGCCCTTAGCTAGGCATTGATTTCGATGATGCTCACATAAAAGGTAAAGATTGAAACACAACGAGAGCATCATGGAGCAAATGGCTAGCACATTTAAGTCTAACCAACTTCCTATGCATAGGTATTTTGTGATCAAACAATTTATTGGAGCAAGAATCAACTAGCATAGGAAGGCAAAACAAGCATAGCTTCAAAATTTTCAACATATGGAGAGGAAGCTTGATACTATTGCACTAAGTAGAAGCATATGATCCTCTCTCATAGTAATTTTCAGTAGCTTCGTGAATGAATTGAACAATATAACCAGCACCTAAGGCTTTCTTTTCATGATCTACAATCATAGAAATTTTACTACACTCCACATAAGGAAATCTATTCTCAAGAATAGTAGTGGGAGTATCGTAAAAGACTTAGGCACTACAAATTGTGTCCACAATGAAAAAGCAAGGTTTAGCAAAAGGGTTCTCGAGAGTATGAAAACTTTTATCATCCCTCTTCTTTAAAGCATAAGTATCCTCACAATAATCATCATAGAGAGGGGGCATGCTTTCATCAAAATGATTTTTATCAATCAAAGTGGAAGAACTAAAAAGATCATCTTTATCAAATATAGCATCCCCAAGCTTGTGGCTTTGCATATCATTAGCATCATGGGTATTCAAAGAATTCATGCTAAGAACTTTGCAATCATGCTCATCATTCACATATTCTATGCCAAGCATTCTATGTAATTCTTCTTTCAGCAGTTGAGCACAATTTTCCTTCCCATCATGCTCACGAAAGACATTGAAAAGATGGAACATATGAGGCATCCTCAATTCCATTTTTTTGTAGATTTCTAGCGAAAGAACAAGAAACAAAAAGATTCGATTGCAAGATCTAAAGATATACCTTCAAGCGCTAACCTCCCCGGCAAAAGCGCCAGAAAAGAGCTTGATGTCTACTACGCAACCTTCTCCTTGTAGACGTTGTTGGGCCTCCAAGTGCAGAGGGTTGTAGGACAGTAGCAATTTTCCCTCAAGTGGGTGACCTAAGGTTTATCAATCCGCGGGAGGCATAGAATGAATATGGTCTCTCTCAAGCAACCCTGCAACTAAATAACAAAGAGTCTCTTGTGTCCCCAACACACCTAATACAATGGTAAGTTGTATAGGTGCACTAGTTCGGCGAAGAGAAGGTGAAACAAGTGCAATATGGATGGTAGATATAGGTTTGTGTAATCTGAAATTACAAAAACAGCAAGGTAACAAACGGTAAAAGTGAGCACGAACGGTATTGCAATGCGTGGAAACAAGGCCTAGGGTTCATACTTTCACTAGTGAAGTTCTCTCAACAATGATAACATAATTGGATCATATAACTAGCCCTCAACATGCAACAAAGAGTCACTCCAAAGTCACTAATAGCGGGGAACAAAAGAAGAGATTATTGTTGGGTATGAAACCACCACAAAGTTATTCTTTCTGATCGATCTATTCAAGAGTCCGTGGTAAAATAACACGAAGCTATTCTTTCCGTTCGATCCATCATAGAGTTCGTACTAGAATAACACCTTCAGATACATATCAACCAAGACCCTAATGTCACCTAGATACTCCATTGTCACCTCAAGTATCCGTGGGCATGATTATACGATATGCATCACATAATCTCAGAATCATCTATTCAACCAACACATAGAACTTCAAAGACTGCCCTAATGTTTCTACCGGAGAGTCAAAACGTGTGCCAACCCCTATGCATAGGTTCCCAATGTCACGAACCCGCAAGTTGATCACCAAAACATACATCGAGTACTCACACGAATCCACGTGTGCGAACCCATATGCATAGGTTCCCAATTGTCACAAACCCGCAAGTTGATCACAGCAAGACATACATCAAGTGTTCTCAAAGACTCAATCCGATAAGATAACTTCAAAGGGGAAACTCAATTCATTACAAGAAGGGAGAGGGGGAAGAACATCATAAGATCCAACTATAGTAGCAAAGCCCATGGCACATCGAGATCAAGACATCTCAAGAACACGAGAGAGAGAGATCAAACACATAACTACTGGTACATACCCTCAGCCCCGAGGGAGAACTACTCCCTCCTCGTCATGGAGATTGCCGGGATGATGAAGATGGCCATCGCAGATGGATTCCCCCTCCGGTAGGGTACCGGAACGGGCTCGAGATTGGTTTTTGGTGGCTATAGAGGCTTGCGGCGGCGGAACTCCCAATCTAGGTTTCTTTTTGGGGGTTTCAGAATTTATAGGAATTTATGGCGGTGGAATTACGTCGGTTGGGCCCACGAGGAGGTCACAAGCCTGGTAGGCGCCGCCTAGGGGGGTGGCGGCCTCAGGGCTTGTGACTCCCTCGTGGCTCTACTGGCCTTCTTCCAAAGCTTCGGGGGTCTCTTTTGGTCCAAAAAATCATCATAAAGTTTCATTCCATTTGGACTCCGTCTGAAAAAGGGTCAAAAATACGGAAAAAACAGAAAGTGGCACTTGGCACTGAGTTAATAGGTTGTCCCAAAAATGATATAAAATAGCATATTCATGCATATAAAACATCCAAAGTTGACAAGATAATAGCATGGAACCATCAAAAATTATAGATACGTTGGAGACGTATCACCAGCCCCTGCGCCCTCCCTATAAAAGCAAGAGGGATGCGGTAGACGATGCTCATCCATCCTTCTCCTCTTCTCCAACCTAGGGTTGCCTGGTTTGCTCTTATCTTCTCGTCCTTTGAGGTGGTTTTGGTTCTTGGCCATGGTTGGGAAGCGTGGGCGTCCCCCATCCTCTATGGGGACAACAAGAGGTTCCCGTTTGGATCGTGTACCTGCTTCAGTTGTGGTGACGAATGGCAGCAGCAATGCTCGAAGCAGGGGCGCTCGATGGGCCTGGCGTCGTCGAGGAGCTCGTGGTCGAAGGGGGTGGAGCGTTATGCCCGATCATCCTCCGGTGGCGCCAGCGCCACCGTTGCTGGGACACACCGCAGGCACATTGCAGAGTTTGTTGTCAGGTTGCACGGCCCTCCTCGTGGCCATGTGCGCCTCCCTCACCCTTTTGCTAGGGAAATGGAGGTTGACAAGCCGCAGGGAGTGTGGCTCCGCGTGCGCGGTTGCTGCAATGGCGCCATATACGCCGACACTGAATATCCAATGCCCGTGCCATGCTCTTGAGGCCTGGGTGGAAGACCTTTGCGCATGCCCATATCTTCATGGTGGGGCATGTTCTCCGCTTCAAGCTAGTGGAGGCCGACATGCTCTTCGTCAAGATATATGGGCACTTCGGAGCTCATCTTGACTGCTGCGAACAGAGCTCGAGTGATGCCGAAAGTTCCTCCTCGAGTGACAGTGACAAGGAGGATAGTGCAGACGAGGATGTTGACAATGAGTCTGTGGCCGTCAAGTCAGAGTACGACGGCTCGGGCTCTAGCTGACTGGCCGTCCATCGGTTGCACCATTAGCGTCAGCTCACGCCCCTCCCTCTCCAGGCAATATGGTCATGTCGGGGCTCCTTGGCTCAGACATTGCCTCATCTTCTAGCTAGGTCCCGGCAGGCCTCGTGGACTTCGACTTCGCCTTCACCACATGTGGGTACGTCGAGCCTTGTCCATCTGGTCCCGGCGGGGTCAGTCATGGCTTCTATTCGGGCCTCTCCACGCCCTCTTCTTCCCATCCATCCAATCCCTCAGGGGAGAGGGACAATAAGGGCATTACGGGGCACTAAATCTTTTTTATAAAGCAGAAGGTTGTAGGCCTTTTCTAAATTTTTACTAGTGGAAATGTAATCGATTTTATCCATTTTGTACCAAAGAATGAATAAAATGAGCGTCGCTCATCTTTCTCGAGTACTATCCCTTCGTCCTTCTATCCTAATTGTGTTGTATGTTCTAGCCACACGGGACTCCTTCTCGGGTTGGCACAAAGCACAAGTGTCGAAGGGGGGGCAAGCCCCCTGGCGACAGACGACCATCGACCCCCGGCAAGGCCCCTTGTCGGTATCGACACGGTCCTCCCCCCGAGGCTAATAAGCAACAAGAGATGAAGAACGGCTCATCCCGACAAGGGTTCCTATCATGCAGAGAGTTCCATTGCACACAATCGAAAAGGAGCGGCAAGGATTTCCTCAAAGAAAAGAACAGAACCACACTTAAAATAAGGTAGTTTAAACTTATCTCTTTTGGGGAAGGCCCCTTGAAAGGTGCGATGGTTCTTCGTCCTTGCCTTTCCGCTGTCCATGGTTTACCTAGAGGCAAAATATACATAGCCAAAGAGAGGCTCCATCCTCTTGGAGAGAGGGGAGACTCGATAACAAGGATCACAAGTCCATCAAGCATTCTTAATAACGGGTACACTAGGAAAGTAGTGATATCATAAGACAAGTAAATGCGTAATGCATGATGCATATGCAAATGATGATATGATGCAATGCCTAGCTTTATTTATGCACAGGGTCTGTGTGTGGCTTTGTACAAAGGGTTACATGCAACTTCAATAAATCTTGTACAGAAGGTGGTTGCCGAGGACTGGGCCCGGCAACCGCGCCTTATAGGTAGAACTTATGAAGATGCTCAATATTCCATGAGTTAAGCACTCTGATGACATCTCTAGTCTCCATACAAACTGCACTAGGTCTGATGACTTGTACTACCCGGTAAGGGCCTTCCCACTTTGGCATCAACTTGTTGGAACCCTTGGCGGACTGAACGCGCCTAAGGACAAGGTCACCTTCCTCAAAGCTCTGGGCATGGATCCTGTGGCTATGGTAGTGGCACAGGGCCTGCTGGTAGCGTGTAGCACACGTAGCAGCCCGGAGATGATCTTCCTCGAGGAGCATGGCATCGTCATGCCACAGCTGTTGTGGCTCCACTTCATCATAGGCAAGCACCCGAGGTGACCCGTATATGAGTTTCGTGGGGATAACTACTTTGGCCCCATATACTAGGGAGAAAGGTAGCTGGCCAGTAGCTCAATTTGGTGTCATTCTGAGGGACCAAAGAACCATCGGCAGCTCATCAATCTAGCGCTTGCCGCATCTTCGTAGTCTATCGAAATTTCTTGTCCTGAGTCCCCGCAATACTTTAGCATTCATCTTCTCGACTTCCCATTCCTCCTTGGGAGTGCAACAGAGGCGAAGTATACCTGGCTTCTAAGGCTTTGGACGTACTGCATGAATATGCGGCTTGTGAACTCAGTGCGGTTGTTAGTGATTACTCTGTTGGGTACTCCAAAGTGGCACACCAGTCCCTTCATGAACTTGATAGGTTACTTGGTGGTCACCTTTATCACTTGCTCCACCTGAGGTTGTTTGGTGAACTTGTCGATCGCTACGTACAAGAACTCGAAACCCCCAGCACCGCGGGGGAAGGGGCCCAAGATATCGAGCCCCTAGACCGAGAATGGCCAAGACAAAGGGATCGTCTGGAGGGCTTGCGCTGGCTGATGAATGTTCTTGGAATGGAACTGGCAGGCTTCACACTTGGTGACTAGCTCAGTTGCATCTTGGAGGGATTTGGGCCAATAGAAACACAGCCGGAAGGCTTTCCCTACAAGGGTCCTTGATCCTATGTGCAACCCACACATGCCTTCGTGAATCTTTCCCAACAGCTTTAGTCCTTCCTCCCGTCAGATGCCCCTTAATTTCACACATGTCTCTCCTTCTGTACAGAGTGTCATCGACAAACTGGTACATACTGGACTGGCAGGCTACTTTTTCGGGCTCTTCTTTTTCTTCGGGAAGTTCTCCTGTGTGAAGGAATTAGACAATGTGGTGCGCCCAAGCCGGAGCCCGTGGCTTGACAGCAAGGACTAAAGGCATCTCCTCGTTCGTGGGAGCACTTGCCTCTACCGGGAGAACCTGGGGTTCCGCGGGAGGGAGCGGATCACCAGGCAAAACGGAACTACCTCTCACAACTTCTCTACCGGGGGCTTCAGGAAGCTCTGTCGGGAAATGTTTGTGGGAGTTCAGTTTTCTTGTTTTTCTGGTCAATGTCGAAGGGGATATGGACGGTTGACTGAGGTGAAGGACAAAAACCCCTAGTTCCATAGGAAGCTTCTGCACGACACACTTTGACAGGTGATCGGCAATGTTGTTTTCTGCACGTGGCACATGTTCTACGTGCAGCTCGTCAAAGCGTTCTTCCATTTCCTTACTTACTATACATAAGCCTCCATCAACAGACTCTAATAATCTTTATTGACCTGCTTCACCACAAGCTGAGAGTCTCCTCTAATGATCAGCTTCTTGATCCCCAACTCCACCGCGATTCTGAGTCCCGCAAGGAGCCCTTCGTATTCGGCGGTGTTGTTGGTAGCTTCTTCCCGGGTAAAATGCATTTGGACCATGTACTTGAGGTGCTCTCCGGTGGGGGCGATGAGGAGCACACCTGTCCCGGCACCATACAGTGAGAAGGTACCATCAAAATACACGATCCATTCCTTGGGTGCTTCCCTGCCAGAGAGAATGGTTTCTTGGACTTCTTCGTCTGGTGTGGGCGTCCATTCGACAATGAACTCCACCAGTGCTCTGCTCTGGATGGTGGAAGTGCTTTCATACTTCAACCCAAACCTTGACAACTCCAGCACCCACTCGACTATACTGCCTGTGGCTTCGGGGTTCCTCAGGATGCGCTGTAATGGGGAACGGGTGACAACCATCATCCCATGGGCTTGGAAGTAGTGGCACGGCTTCCTCGAGGCCAAGATGAGGCCAAAGATCAGCTTTTGTAGTCCAAAGTACCCTAATCTAGCCCCCTGTAATAGGAAGCTGGCAAAGTACACTGGCCGCTGCACCACCTTCTTGTTCGCCAACTCCTTGGAGTTCTCCTTGCTAGCATGCGTAGTTTCTTTTGAGTCTGTGTCGGGTGCTTCTGTGGTTACCTTGGCTTCATTCCAGGCAGCATCTGTTGTGGCGGTTGCATCCTCATTTATCTCCTATTGCACCACCAAGGCCGCGCTAACCACTTGATTTGTTGCCGCCAGGTATAGCAGCAATGGCTCTTGCAGCTTGGGAGCGACCAAGGTGGGAGCGAAAGAGAGATATGTTTTCAGATCTTGCAACGTCGCGTTCGCTTCCGGGGTCGACTTCATCGGGCCAGCCTTTTTCGGGATTTTGAAGAATAGTAGGGCCCGTTCAGCGGATTTGGAGATGAATCTGCTTAATGTGGCAATGCATCCGGTCAAACGTCTCACCTTCTTGACTGTCTTGGGTGCTTGTATGTGCTCGATAGCTTTCATCTTGTCGGGATTGACTTCAATTCCTCGCTGAGACACAAAGAACCCAAGTAGCTTGTCGGACGTGACACCAAACACACACTACTTAGGGTTGAGGTTTAGATTGATCTTGCGCAGGTTCGCAAAGGTCTCTTCTAGGTCTTGCATGAGGGTAGTTTCATCTCTGGTCTGGACCACTATGTCATCCATGTAAGCTTCCACATTTCTATAAAACTGGGGTCCAAATCTAATTTACACGGCTCTGGCAAAGGTCGAACTAGTGCTCTTTAACCTGAAGGGCATTCGTACAAAGCAGTATGTGCCGCATGGAGTTATGAACGCAGTTCTTTCCTCATCCTCCTTGGCAATGAATATCTGGTGGTATCTGGAATATGCGTCCAGGAAGGAAATCCGTTCACACTCGGAAGTGGCATCAACTATCTGATCAATGGGCGGCAAGGGAAATGGGTCCTTCGGGCATGCTTTGTTTAATTCTGTGCAATCAATGCAAAGCCTCTATTTCCCATTAGCCTTGCATACCACTACCGAGTTAGCTAACCACATTGGATGCAGTACTCCTTGGACCAAACCAGTTGCTTCTAGCTTCTTGATCTCTTCGGTGATAAACTATGGTCTCTCCAAGGCATGTTTTCTAACCTTCTTCATGACGGGTCTGGGGTGAGTGCAGACAACAAGGTGGTGCTCAATTACCTCTCTGGGAACACACGGGATGTCGGAAGGTTGCCATTTGCCAGGTAACACATCGACATTCGCCCGTAGAAAGGAAACGAGCGTGCTTTCCAATTTGTCACTAAGGGTGGCACTGATGGTAAATGTACCATCAGAGCCATCCTCCGTTGTCGCGACGTTCTTCATCGCAGGGTAGGAGACCTTGTATTTACTGCTAGTGGAACTCCCCGTAAGGTCATCGACGGGCGCAACACACTCCGCAGAAGCGCGCTTCCTAGAGTCCTTGACGGTGTTCCTGCTAGACTTATTATCCATCTTTTGGCTCCTGGCGGGAGCGGGTCCTACCGCGGCTTCAGCTGCTACCGCATATCAATACATCTGATCTACGCAAATGACTGCATCCTTCTTGTCGGATGGGATGGAGATTACTCCCATGGATCTCGACCACATCTTGTGGTGGCATCTTCGGGACACTGTAAGCATAGTGGGATGCTGCCATGAATTTTGTCAAGGCTGGGCGACCAATAATTCCGTTGTATGGTAGGGAGAGCTCGACCACATCAAACACGACCTTCTTGGTCCGGTAGTTGAGCTCTCCACTGAATGTAACCGGCAAATTTAGCTTTACCTTTGGCTGGCCTCTGGCGGGGTTAATCCCTTGGAATGAACCCGTAGGCTTGAGCTCGCTGTCAGGGATCTGCAGCCTCTTGACCACCTCGGGGGAAATCAGGTGCATCACAGCCCCACCATCAGGTAACATCTTACTGACCTTGAGGTTGCGGACTGTCAAAGAAACCAACAACGGCAGACACCTGACCACGGTAATGCGATTAGGGTGACCCTCTCCGTCAAAGATGATAGGCGTGCGGGACCATTCGTGCGGCCTTCGAGACTCTGTCGTAGGCTCCATGGCGTTACCTTCGTGCGCCCACTGTTTGATATGGCGGTGAGAGGAGTTCAAGGAAGCACCCCCGTCAACGCATAGGGCATCGGTGGACTTCTGGAATTCTCTATCGCTGGACTCCTCTCCGTCGTCTTCATCTTCACTCATGTCATCTTCCATTCTCTTCTCATGGCCTCTGGTAGGCTTTTCCTTTTCCTGCGGAGCCCTGCTGTGGCGGCCTGCTCTCCTACCGCGACCCTTCTCGATAGCATTATCTTGACCCTTCTCCTAGTCGCGCTTCTTGTATTCACCTTTTTACTTCTTAGCAAGCTTCTTGACTTGCCAGCATTCTTGGAGGTCGTGGCCCTTGGTGCGATGGATCTTGCAGTATGGCCCGTCAGACTTTCTGTTTTCTCTGCTGTTGCGCCCTACCGGCAATCAGCGCACGAGTAAGCTCCCTTGACGGGGGTCTCGGCCTTTGCCTTCTTGCCGTTGCAGAGGTCACCAGAACTTTCGACGGCCGACGCTGCCTTGCCCTTGCGCTTCTGGTACCCCCGCTTTGATCCACGGGTATCATCGTCGTCGTCGGAGTCAAATCCGACACCAGCCTCCTCTCCGGGAGTTGCCTTCCTTCTTCAGCTCATGCACATTTCTCTGCCAACGTGTATAGATCATTGAAGGTCTTGGGGAGATTGACATTCACCATGGTCTGCATCCTACTGTTGCTTACATTCGAATGGAACGCGGCAATCATGGCTGTGTGGTGTATCTCGGGAATATCATGGTGTACTCTGCTGAATCATTGGATGTACTTCCGCAAGGTTTCCCCCTCCTTCTGTTGGAGGACATGTAAGTCACTGGGTTGTCCTGGATCCTAGTGGCCACCCGTAAAGGCGCCAACGAACTCGTTGCACAAGTCAGCCCAAGATGAAATGGAGTTCTCTGGTAGGTGAATCAACCACGACCTCACGTTTGGCTTGAGTGCCAAAGGGAAATAGTTGGAGAGCACCTTCTCGTCTCTTCCTCCAGCAACCTGGATGGCTATCGTGTAGATGCCCACAAACTCTGCCAGGTTAAGCTTCCCATCGTACTTCTCGATTAATTCAGGCTTGAAGGCTCGGCTCGATGGCGAACGGACCTGTCGTAGATCGTGAGTGAAGGTGGGACACCCGACATCGTAAGGTAGGTATCCGCCATCATTGGGCGCGGGGTCGCCGGCGTCTACGTCGTTGTGCTTGTCAAATTGACGGTGCGCTTCCTGGCATTGTTCGATGGCGAGACGCGCATCCTCCTTCCGCCGGTCTTCCAAGACACGCCATTGGTCTCGTAGGTCGCGTGGACCGGACAAGGCCATGGATGCCGCATCGGGCCCGTTAGTGTGTGGAGCTTTTTGCGGCTGTCCTAGGGTCTGCCATTGAGGAGGGGACTGCACCGTTTGTATGGCCCCCTCAGCACGACCATCAGTATGGGCCATCGTTGTCGTCCGTGGACGACGTGACGGTCCTGCGTGTTGCAACTTGCTGGCTTCGGTGAAGCCAATCAAACTCTGAATGGTGGCCCCCTATTCGTCCATCTTGTCGGTCGTTGGTGGAAAGTTCAATAGCAGTTGAGCCCACGCCATTACCTCTGCGGCGGTGTCCAACATTGGCAGACAGGTGGAACATGACATCGCTCGACTCCTGGTGGAACCAGGAGGAGCGTCATCACACCCTTGTCGTTGTGCACCGACCGCCGTATTGGTCTAGCAAGGGGGAGGCCGAGCTCGTGTATCCGTGGCCCCGCTCAACACTCCATTTGCCCTGGATGAGGCACGCGCCCAGCAGCAGTGCATGTGGCAGGCGCGACCGGTGGATCGTGGCTTGCTTTGGATTGGGCACAACTGTTGTGGTTGAGGGCGCAGCCGGCGAAAGCGGGGAGCCTGGGTGTCCCTTTCGCCCGCAGTACCAGGGCCAAGCTCATCATGATGTCACTGCTGCTCGCCTTCGGCATTCCTTGCTCCAGCTTCGGCTATGGGGGGCATGACAATTGCGCCTCCTTCAGCGACCGCGTCGCTCGCGGCACCTGCATCACCAGACGCCGTCGCGGTGCCATCAGTGTCCGCAGCAGCAAGCGTCGTGGCCTTCAAAGTAGAAACTACGAGGCGACACAATGATGAGACTCGGGTGTTTTTACCCAGGTTCCGGCCGCTGTGAAGCGTAAAACCCTACTCCGGCCCTACTTTTGTGGATTGAATGAGGAAGATGAAGTTCGCACGGAGTTCTGCCCCGGCAAGGGTTTCCGCGGAGGGCTATCATGTACGTACAAGTACACTTGGATCTCATCCCGTGGGAATCCGAAACTACCTAGTGTAGAATCTCCAAGCGTCTGAATCCTTTGCTAGGTTGCCTCAGGCCTCCTTTTATAGATCAAGGTGCATCTAGAGTGGCAAACAATCATGGTCAGATAGATAACAGTGCTATCATACCTAACTATGGCACTTAAGACAAAGCACCGGCCCTAGGTGGCGAGCGGGGGTGCGTTCCTGGCAAGCTACTGCCACCTATGAGCTGGTCGTGGCTTGGGGTCTGGACACGCCTGTGGACGGGGGTCAACAGGTCGTAATCTGTATTCCGACGCGCCGCACGTATTTAGCGAGAGCCACCTAGCCATATGGGAGCTCAACACCTCATCGATAAGTGACTGGTGTAGTGATGAGGTGGAGTGGTGGCAGGTTGGCCCGCATTTCCCGGGAAAGGAGCCTTGTCGGGTCTTGGTGAGGATGCTTGTGTCTCCGCCCCTAGTAGGTACCGAGGGTTCGTGGCACGTCTTGGGCTATTTTTGTAGGTCATGCCGGCGTCTAGTTCTTGATCTTTGCTTGGGTTGGTGGTTTCTCTTGAGGGGTTACGCTCTGAACGCATATGCAAAAGTCAGGGGGCCTGGGTACCCCATTACTAGTGCACCGACAATAGGATATGAACACTCTAAATTGAAATATCGTGAAGGTTGCATTGGTTTTGAATAACTAAATGTTTGCACATGGGCCAAGTCAAGCCGCTCGCATTACTGCGAGGGAAATACCATAGTACCATACCACTTCATAACCATTTTAATGCATGTTGACACATAAGATAAATCATTTTCCACTCCTACCTATTTAAGCATGGCATGAGCAACTATAATCTATAATTGTCATCATAAACATGTTTACTCATAATATGTTGAATCAAGACCGAACGACATAAACATATTTACAAAAACGGAAAACAAGAAGAGTTCATACCCGATTTCATTTTCACGGTCACTTGATCAAATATCATCATTATTGCCTTTCACTTGCATAACCAAATGATGTGGTAATAATCATAGTGCAAGTGTGCCGTGGACTAAGCTTGAATGTGCAAAAAAAAATATGCAAAGCAGAAGATAAGGTAATATTGGCTCTTTTGTTAGATAAACATTAATGAATATGAGAACCACTCAACATTTTCATGGTGATTTTGTTCTTTCAGTGACTCAATAAGAAAGAAAGAAATTTAGAGAAACACACTGAAATATTTGTGAATATTTTGGTTTTACAAAGGAAGCAAATAAATAAAGAAAAAACAAAAATGAGAAAACTATTTACATGGGAAAGCTCCCAACAAGCAAAGGAAATATTATTAGGTTTTCTCTTAAGACTACAAGCTAATTAAGAAAGGAAAACCAAAAATAAGAGAGAAATATTTTTGGATTTCCAAAGTTTTTCAAACACACAAGAAGGTGAAAATAAAATTAAATATGGATATGAAGTGAAAAAGGATGAACACCGGCATTGATGTGAAGTGTGTGGACGTGAATGTAATGTTTGTGAGAAATACGTACTCCCCCAAGCTTAGGCTTTTGGCCTTGCTTGGTGATCACCACTATTGGTGCGAGTAATGATCAAAGTGATAGCTCATTCAAGCATTCTGTGCCGCTTCCTCAACCAAGCGAGCGGTCTCCACTGTTGCGTTGTGCTCACGTGCTTCGTTCTCGATAACGTAATATCCTTGCTTGTTCTGAAAATCATAGAGAGAAGGGAGAAGCAACATAACAGAGATGGTATAGTATTTATTAAATATTAAGTTGTAATCATAGACCTGAGCCTTCTACGTAATAAATTCATGATGTTGCATGGCTTCCAAGTCTGAATATCTCTCAGGTAGGATAAGGTCATTAGGTTGAGGACACTTAATCTTACAGCTACACGGGAAGCATAGATTCCTCCTTACAAATCACCATTACCCGCATTAAGATGTAGTCTGCGGGAAACAATTGTCCCAAGGTTGTGCCATTTATCACCAGTTATCGCAATACGAATGATGCTCAAGTCAGGAGCGCACACCGCACTACAATCTTCCTTGCCCACAATACATTTCCATCGAACAATGCAAAGTAGCGAATAGAGGGAAATTGAATACTTTTTATTCTTGCCCCCGTGCAACTCCTCTATCTTCTCCAATGCAAAGACTCTCAAGGAACATATTATAATCATTTTTTGGTTTGTTAAGTGATCCCAATATGGAAGTTTGAATGCGTCATTGAATTATTCTAGAGTCATACTATAAGAGTTTTCATAAAGATGACACAACACTCTGGAAGTATGGGGTGATATTGAAACCTTTGTGTGAATGAATGGGTAAGTTGGTGAGATCAGTCTGGTAAATGTACTGATCAAATACTCCTTAATGCATGCACTTATCTGCTGAACTCATCACATGGCCAACGACATGATTTAGCGTCGACCATAATTGTTAAATTCGGTCTCGGTTTAACATATGCTTGTCATACTAAGCTCTTGCTCGGCGACTCACCAGAAGTACATCACCATGAAGTACTCCTAAAGAGGTTCATTTTTCCTATGAAAAAATTTCTGAAATTTTTCGACAACAAAATGATGTCTATAAAACTTTGTAAGACTGGTAACAACTACTCATGTGGGTGCCTAGAGGCCATACCAAGCATTCATATTACTTGGAACTCAAATAATTCAACATGCAAGCTCATTTTCAGTAGCACCAAGTGTAGAAAATAAGCAAAATATAATAAACTAAAGCAAAAACTAATTGGAGCAATGGGAAAGTCACATACCAAGGAGCAATCCCTCAAAACAGTTACGGAAACTGAGTTCCGAGCAAACACATCGAAAATCTCAGGTTTGTGGGCAAGAACACGAGAGAGAGAGAGAGAGAGCAACCAGATTTTTTTTCTAGAGGTAGGAGGAAAAGTGGGCTGAATGAATAAGTGGGGAAGTACCTATGTGGCCCCCAAGCCATCAGAGCACGCCTAGGGGGCGCCCTGTTGGCTTGGCACCAATAGGTGCATCCGAGGGTTGTTTTCGGCACCAATTTTATTAAAATATTGTAGAAAAAATCATGTAAATTTTTTGCGACATTCTGAGTACTTTTATTTTTAGTCCATTTTCCATTGGAAGGATAATTCAGAAAATAGGATAATCATGGCATTTATTTTATTCAACTAAAAATAACACAAACAAACTAATGATACATAAAGTTGTGCTTACTAAATTCATCTATCACATGTCTCTCAAAAAGGACCCATTAATAAGGTTGAACAAGTCTTATTAATAGTCGTTTTTGATTGACATGAAACCGAAGAATTTTAGTATAACACTAAGTTACCTCAATGGGGATTCACATCTCTCCCCAACAATAAGAATATCATACTTATTCTTGGCAGTAGGAAGAGGAAATTTAAACCCTCCAATAGTAATTGTGGCAATCGTCTCAATGGTATTGATATTATACACCGAAGCTTGTTTCTTCGGAAAGTGCATCGTGTGTTGTTTGCCATTAACATGAAAAGTAACATTGCTTTTGTTGCAATCAATAACAACCCCTGCAGTATTTAAAAAGGGCCTACCAAGGATAATTGACATGTTGTCGTCCTCAGTCTTCTCAAGGATAACAAAGTGTGTTAAGATAGTAACATTTGCAACAACAACAGGAACAGTCTGACAAATTCCAATAGGTATAGATGTCAATTTATGAACCATTTTCAAAGATATTTCAGTAGGTGTAAGCTTATTTAAATAAAATATTTTATATAAAGAGAAGGCATAACACTAACACCAGCTCTTAGATCACATAAAGCAGTTTTAACATAACTTCATTTAATGGAGCAAGGTATTGTGGGTATACCTGGATCTCCCAACTTTTTAGGCACTCAACCATCAAAAGAATAATTAGGAAGAATAGTAGCAATTTCAGTTTCATGTATCTTTCTTTTGTTAGTAATAATGTCCTTCATATATTTAGCATATGGAGGCATCTTCAGAATATGACTCAAACAAGTACGTAAAAACACATGTCTAATCATTTTAGCAAAGTGCTCAAACTCCTCCTCGTCCTTACTCTTGTAAGGCTTACGAGGGAATGACATGGGTTTTTGAACCAATGGTTCTCTTTCTTTAACATGTTTCCTAGCAACAAAGTCTTTCTTCTCATAACGTTTATTTTTAGGATGTGGGTTATCAAGATCTTCAGCAGGTTCTATTTACACATCATTTTCAAGTTCTTTATTACTATCTGGTTGAGTATCAATAAGAAAATCATTGTTATAATTTTCATTTTCATTATCACTAGTTAAATGTTCACTACGAGATTGTGTCTAAGCATTAGAAATAGAAACATCATTATGATTCTCAGCAGTTTTTCTAGAATACGTTCACTAGAAACATGTATAGTCCTATCGTTTTACTTTATCTTCTTATTTTAGATGGACTAGGTGCATCAAGTTTAATTCTCTAAGAATCTTTTCAATTCGTTTAGGATGACCTTCAAGATAAAGAGTGTCCTGAGTCATTCTACCTCCTCTAGTCATTACTCTAACAACATGACCATTCATGTTATTATTCATTTCATCAAGCGAATCATTTTGTGACTTAGCGACTTGATCTAATTGAGTATAAACCATGTAATCATGTTTACCTAGACCTTTAACATCATTAGCAATTCTAAACATCAATCCACTCAGGCGATCAATCATGCTAGCATTTTGTTGTAATTGATCTTTAACATAATTATTAAAAAGTTCTTTATTAACAATGTAGTTATCAAATTCATCCATGCATTGACTAGGAGGTTTAGTGTAAGGTATATCACTTGCATCAAATCGACGGAGGGAATTTACCTCTACAATGTGTCTAGGTGTCGGGACCCCGATCCTAAGACATAGGAATCCAGCCAGTAACACATCGCATCACTTTGCGGTCTCACGCACGATTAACCCCACGGCTGCCACCTTACCTTAGCCGGGACCGTTTGCGTCTTTTGACTCACGTATGCATTTATGTCGCTAGCATTCCAATGTCAAAAAACCCGGGTCGACATAACTAGTCATAAACTCAAGTGACTCAACTATACAGAGACAGGCATACATAACCTAGCAAAGCATGTGTCGGTCATCAGCGAGTGTAGACGAGTCGTAGCAAGCTACAAGGACTCCATTACATCGTGTGACATTTCCCCGTAGGGACAGACACAACAACTAAGAAGGATACATGCCGGTCAACCAATGTGTCCGGAGCAGTAGCGAACTACCAAGGCTCGTTGGAAGCACAAAGGGGCATTTCTCTGTATAGAGAGCTACTACGGGCATACGACTAGGTGTCGAATCCCATACATATCACAATGCATCACACGTACGCATGACATACTTGATATGCATAGATACAACAATGGCATGACAACATAACCATACAACTGTTGGGTTACGTAGCATAAATTCAAAAAATTTCCTACGCAAGTTCAGATCTTCCTATGGAGAGACCAGCAACGAGAGAGGGGTAAGAGCATCTTCATACCTTTGAAGATCACTAAGCGGAAGCGTTTGCTAGAACGCGGTTGATGGAGTCGTACTCGCAGCGATTCCGATCTAGTGCCGAACAACGGCACCTCCGCGTTCAACACACGTGCAGCCCGGTGACGTCTCCCGCACCTTGATCCAGCAAGGAGGAGGGAGAGGTTGGGGAAGAATACCAGCAACACGACGGCGTGGTGTTGGTGGAGAGACGAGGTCTCCCGGCAGGGCTTCGCCAAGCGCCGGCAGAGAGGAGGAGGGAGAAGTGCGGGGCTGCGCCGAGGGAGAGGGAAAACTGTGTCCTCCAAAGGCATAAGCATACATTAGAGAGCCCACGGCTGAATCGTAGGGGACAGAACTCATCTTCTCTCTATTTGCTGCCGTGGTCGGCGACTGAGTCTTACTCAATCTCATACCTTGCAAAACTGGCAAGAACCCTTTCTTTGAGTTTTCCATATTGAATTTCTTCCATATCTTGTCAAGGTATGTACTTTGCGAAAGACCTATGAGGCGTCTCGATCTATCTCTATAGATCTTGATGCCTAATATGTATGCATCTTCTCCAAGGTCCTTCATTGAAAAACTCTTGTTCAAGTAGGCCTTTATGCTCTCCAACATCTCTATATCATTCCCCATCAATAATATGTCATCCACATATAGTACGAGGAAAGCTACAGAGCTCCCACTCACTTTCTTGTACAGACAGGCTTCTCCGTAAACCTGTATGAACCCAAACGCCTTAATCACCTCATTAAAGCGAATGTTCCAACTCCGAGATGCTTGCACCAGCCCATAGATGGAGCGTTGGAGCTTGCATACTTTGTTAGCACCTTTAGGATCGACAAAACCTTCTGGTTGCATCATATACAACTCTTCCTTAAGATTCCCGTTAAGGAACGCTGTTTTGACGTCCATTTGCCAAATTTCATAATCATAAAAGGCGGCAATTGCTAACATGATTCGGACTGATTTCAGCTTCGCTACGGGAGAGAAAGTCTCTTCGTAGTCAACTCCTTGAATTTGTCGAAAACCCTTTGCGACAAGTCGAGCTTTGTAAACGGTTACATTACCGTTTGCATCAGTCTTCTTCTTGAAGATCCATTTATTTTCTATGGCTCGCCGTTCATCGGGCAAGTCCACCAAAGTCCATACTTTGTTCTCATACATGGATCCTATCTCGGATTTCATGGCCTCAAGCCATTTCTTGGAATCCGGGCCCGCCATCGCTTCTTCATAGTTCGAAGGTTCACCGTTGTCTAACAACATGATTTCCATCACAGGGTTGCCGTACCACTCTGGTGCGGAGCGTACCCTTGTGGACCTTCGTGGTTCAGTAGTAACTTGATCCGAAGCTTCATGATCATCATCATTAACTTCCTCTTCAGTCGGTGTAGGCACCACAGGAACAACTTCTTGCGCTGCGCTACTTTCCTGTTCGAGAGGGGGTGTAATTACCTCATCAAGTTCTACCTTCCTCCCACTTACTTCTTTCGAGAGAAACTCTTTCTCTAGAAAGGATCCGTTCTTGGCAACAAAGGTTTTACCTTCGGATCTAAGATAGAAGGTATACCCAATAGTTTCCTTAGGGTATCCTATGAATACGCATTTCTCCGCTTTGGGTTCGAGCTTTTCTGGTTGAAGTTTCTTCACATAAGCATCGCAGCCCCAAACTTTAAGAAACGACAACTTAGGTTTCTTGCCAAACCATAGTTCATACGGTGTCGTCTCAACGGATTTAGACGGTGCCCTATTTAAAGTGAATGCTGCAGTTTCTAATGCATATCCCCAAAATGATAGCGGTAAGTCGGTGAGAGACATCATAGATCGTACCATATCTAATAAAGTGCGATTACGACGTTCAAACACTCCGTTGCGCTGCGGTGTGCCAGGCGGCGTTAGTTGTGAAACGATTCCACACTTTCTTAGGTGTGTGCCAAATTCGTGACTCAAATATTCTCCTCCACGATCAGATCGTAGACATTTTATTTTTCTGTCACGTTGATTCTCAACCTCACTCTGAAATTCCTTGAACTTTTCAAACGTCTCAGATTTGTGCTTCATCAAGTAGATATACCCATACCTACTCAAATCATCGGTGAGAGTGAGAACATAACGATAACCACCGCGAGCTTCAACGTTCATTGGACCACACACATCAGTATGTATTATTTCCAATAAGTCGGAGGCTCTCTCCATTATTCCTGAGAATGGAGTCTTAGTCATCTTGCCCATGAGGCACGGTTCGCATGTGTCAAATGATTCAAAGTCAAGAGACTCTAGCAGTCCATCAGTATGGAGCTTCTTCATGCGCTTAACGCCGATATGACCAAGGCGGCAGTGCCACAAGTATGTGGGACTATCATTATCAACTTTGCATCTTTTGGTACTCACACTATGAATATGTGTAACATCACGATCGAGATTCATTAAGAATAAACCATTCACCAGCGGAGCATGACCATAAAACATATCACTCATATAAATAGAACAACCATTATTCTCTGACTTAAATGAGTAGCCGTCTCGCATTAAGCAAGACCCTGATACAATGTTCATGCTTAAAGCTGGTACTAAATAACAATTATTAAGGTTTAAAACTAATCCCGACGGTAGATGTAGAGGTAGCGTGCCGACGGCGATCACATCGACCTTTGAACCATTCCCGACGCGCATCGTCACCTCGTCCTTGGCCAGTCTCCGCTTATTCCGCAGTTCCTGCTTTGAGTTGCAAATGTGAGCAACAGCACCGGTATCAAATACCCAGGAGCTACTGCGAGCGCTGGTAAGGTACACATCAATAACATGTATATCATATATACCTTTAACGTTGCCGGCCTTCTTGTCCGCTAAGTATTTGGGGCAGTTCCGCTTCCAGTGACCTTTTCCCTTGCAGTAGAAGCACTCAGTCTCAGGCTTGGGTCCGTTCTTTTTCTTCTTCCCGGCATCTGGCTTACCGGGCACGGCAACAGCTTTGCCGTCTTTCTTGAAGTTCTTCTTACCCTTGCCTTTCTTGAAACTAGTGGTCTTGTTGACCATCAACACTTGATGCTCCTTCTTGATTTCTACTTCTGCAGACTTGAGCATCGAGTACAACTCGGGAATGGTTTTCTCCATCCCTTGCATGTTGTAGTTAAGCACAAAGTCTTTGTAGCTTGGTGGGAGAGACTGGAGGATTCTGTCAATGATAGCATCATCCGGAAGTTCGACTCCAAGTGAAGTCAGACGACCGTGTAACCCAGACATTTTGAGTATGTGCTCACTGACAGAACTGTTCTCCTCCATCTTACAGCTGAAGAACTTGTCGGAGACTTCATATCTCTCGACACGGGCATGAGCTTGAAAAACTAGCTTCAGCTCTTGGAACATCTCATATGCCCCGTGTTGCTCAAAACGTCTTTGGAGCCCCGTTTCTAAACTGTATAACATGCCACACCTGACCAGAGAGTAGTCATCACTCCGCGCTTGCCAGACGTTTAGAATGTCCTGGGCTGCTGCGGGAGCGGGAGGGTCACCTAGCGGCGCATTAAGGACATAAGCCTTTTTACTTGCTTCAAGGATGAGCTTCAGGTTGCGAACCCAGTCCGCATAGTTGCTACCATCATCTTTCAGCTTGTTTTTCTCTAGGAATGCGTTGAAGTTGAGGTTGACGTTGGACATCTACAATATTTATAAAGACAACTTTTAGACTAAGTTCATGACAATTAAGTTCATTTAATCAAATTAAGTATGAACTCCCACTTAAATCGACATCCCTCTAGTCATCTAAGTGATACATGATCCATGTTGACTAACCCGTGTCCGATCATCACGTGAGACGGACTAGTCACCATGGTGAGCAACTTCATGCTGATCGTATTCAACCATACGACTCATGTTCGACCTTTCGGTCTCTTGTATTCGAGGTCATGTCTGTACATGCTAAGCTCGTCGAGTCAACCTAAGTGTTTTGCGTGTGTAAATCTGGCTTACACCCGTTGTATGCGAACGTTAGAATCTATCACACCCGATCATCACGTGGTGCTTCGAGACAACGAACCTTCGCAACGGTGCACACTTAAGGGAATACGTTCTCGAAATTTTAGGAGGGATCATCTTATTATGCTACCGTCGTTTTAAGCAATAAGATGTAAAACATGATAAACATCACAATGCAATCATATAGTGACATGATATGGCCATTTTCATCTTTGCTCATTTGATCTCCATCTTCAGGCATCGCATGATCATCATCGTCACCGGCGTGACACCATGATCTCCATCATCATGATCTCCATCATCGTGTCTCCGTGAAGTCGTCACGCCAACTACTACTATCACTACTACTATGGCTAACCGTTAGCAACGAAGTAAAAGTAGCAAGCACATGGCGTTGCATCTCATACAATAAATTAAGACAACTCCTATGGCTCCTGCCGGTTGTCATACTCATCGACATGCAAGTCGTGAAACCTATTACAATAACATGATCATCTCATACATCATACATGCAACATCACAACTTTGGCCATATCACATCACATGTCAAACCCTGCAAAAACAAGTTAGACGTCCACTAATTGTTGTTGCAAGTTTTACGTGGCTGATTTGGGTTTCTAGCAAGAACGCCTTCTTACCTACGTGACAGCCACAACGATGATATGCCAAAGCTATTTACCCTTCATAAGGACCCTTTTCATCAAATCCAATCCGACTAGAGTAGGAGAGACAGACACCCGCTAGCCACCTTTATGCACGATGTGCATGTCTGTCGGTGGAACCAGTCTCACGTAAGCGTACGTGTAAGGTCGGTCCGGGCCACTTCATCCCACAATACCGCCAGAAAAGAATAAGACTAGTAACGGCAAGCAAATTGACAAACCATCGCCCACAACTTTTGTGTTCTACTCGTGCATAGAATCTACGCATAGAAAACCTGGCTCGGATACCACTGTTGGGTTACGTAGCATAAATTCAAAAAATTTCCTACGCAAGTTCAGATCTTCCTATGGAGAGACCAGAAACGAGAGAGGGGTAAGAGCATCTTCATACCTTTGAAGATCGCTAAGCGGAAGCGTTTGCTAGAACGCGGTTGATGGAGTCGTACTCGCAGCGATTCCGATCTAGTGCCGAACAACGGCACCTCCGCGTTCAACACACGTGCAGCCCGGTGACGTCTCCCGCACCTTGATCCAGCAAGGAGGAGGGAGAGGTTGGGGAAGAAGACCAGAAACACGACGGCGTGGTGTTGGTGGAGAGACGAGGTCTCCCGGCAGGGCTTCGCCAAGCGCCGGCAGAGAGGAGGAGGGAGAACTGCGGGGCTGCGCCGAGGGAGAGGGAAAACTGTGTCCTCCAAAGGCCAAAGGTGCCCACTATATATAGGGGAAGGGGAGAGGGGGTGCCACCCCTAGGGTTCCCACCCTAGGGGGTGCGGCAGCCCTCCCAGATGGGGGGTGTGGCGGCCAGATGGGGAGGAGGGGGTGGCGCACCCTTCTGGTGGGCCTAAGGCCCACCTAAGTTAGGGTTCCCCCCCCCCCTTTTTCTTTCCCCTGCGCCATGGGCTGATTGGGGAGGCGCACCAGCCCAACTAGGGGCTGGTTCCCACCCCCACTTAGCCCATCTTACCTCTTGGGGTCGCAGCCCCCCCTTCGGTGGTCCCCCGGGACCACCTCCGGTGGTCCCGGTGGTCCCGGTACGTTACCGGTGATGCCCGAAACACTTCCGGTGTCCGAAACCATCCGTCCTATATATCAATCTTTACCTCCGGACCATTCCGGAGCTCCTCGTGACGTCCGGGATCTCATCCGGGATTCCGAACAACTTTCGGTAATCTCGTATAACAATTCCCTATAACCCTAGCGTCATCGAACCTTAAGTGTGAAGACCCTACGGGTTCGGGAGACAGGCAGACATGACCGAGACACCTCTCTGGCCAATAACCATCAGCGGGGTCTGGATACCCATGGTGGCTCCCACTAGCTCCACGATGATCTCATCGGATGAACCACGATGTCAAGGATTCAATCAATCCCGTATACGATTCCCTTTGTCTGTCGGTATAGAACTTGCCCGAGATTCGATCGTCGGTATACCTATACCTTGTTCAATCTCGTTACCGGTAAGTCTCCTTACTCGTTCCGTAGCACATCATCGTGTGACTA
This sequence comes from Hordeum vulgare subsp. vulgare, assembly GCF_904849725.1. Taxonomy (NCBI): domain Eukaryota; kingdom Viridiplantae; phylum Streptophyta; class Magnoliopsida; order Poales; family Poaceae; genus Hordeum; species Hordeum vulgare. The sequence continues at coordinate 187,270,736 of NC_058519.1, read as the reverse complement.
ACTCCTTAGTCACATTGAGCTCATGATGATGTTCTACCGAGTGGGCCCAGAGATACCTCTCCGTCACACGGAGTGACAAATCCCGATCTCGATTCGTGCCAACCCAACAAACACTTTCGGAGGTACCCGTAGTGCACCTTTATAGTCACCCAGTTACGTTGTGACGTTTGATACACCCAAAGCACTCCTACGGTATCCGGGAGTTGCACAATCTCACGGTCGAAGGAAAATATACTTGACATTAGAAAAGCATTAGCATACGAACAATACGATCTAGTGCTAGGCTTAGGATTGGGTCTTGTCCACCACATCATTCTCCCAATGATGTGATCCCGTTATCAATGACATCCAATGTCCATGATCAGGAAACCATGATCATCTATTGACTGACGAGCTAGCTAACTAGAGGCTTGCTAGGGACACATTGTGATCTATTCATTCACACATGTATTAGTGTTTCCTGTTAATACAATTATAGCATGAACGATAGACGATTATCATGAACAAGGAAATATGATAATAACCATTTTATTATTGCCTCTAGGGCATATTTCCAACAGTCTCCCACTTGCACTAGAGACAATAATCTAGTTACATTGTGATGTATCGAACACCCATAGCATTATGGTGCTGATCATGTTTTGCTCGTGGAAGAGGTTTAGTCAACGGGTCTGCAATATTCAGATCCGTGTGTACTTTACAAATATCTATCACTCCAGTTTGGACATGGTCCTGGATGGAGTTGTAGCGGCGCTTGATGTGCTTCGTCTTCCGGTGAAACCTGGGCTCTTTGGCTATGGCAATGGCTCCAGTGTTATCACAGAGGAGTGTCATAGGACCCGACGCGCTTGGAACCACTCCAAGGTCGGTGATGAGCTCCTTCATCCAAATTCCTTCATGAGCCGCTTCTGAAGCAGCTATGTACTCCGCTTCACATGTAGATGCTGCCACGACTTCTTGCTTGCTGCTGCACCAGCTCACTGCCCCACCATTCAACACATATACGTATCCGGTTTGTGACTTAGAGTCATCCGGATCTGTGTCGAAGCTAGCATCGACGTAACCCTTTACGACGAGCTCTTCGTCACCTCCATAAACGAGAAACATTTCCTTAGTCCTTTTCAGGTACTTAAGGATATTCTTGACCGCTGTCCAGTGTTACGTACCGGGATTACTTTGGTACCTCCCTACCAAGCTTATCGCAAGGTTTATATCAGGTCTGGTACACAGCATGGCATACATTAGAGAGCCCACGGCTGAAGCGTAGGGGACAGAACTCATCTTCTCTCTATCTGCTGCCGTGGTCGGCGACTGAGTCTTACTCAATCTCATACCTTGCAAAACTGGCAAGAACCCTTTCTTTGAGTTTTCCATATTGAATTTCTTCCATATCTTGTCAAGGTATGTACTTTGCGAAAGACCTATGAGGCGTCTCGATCTATCTCTATAGATCTTGATGCCTAATATGTATGCAGCTTCTCCAAGGTCCTTCATTGAAAAACTCTTGTTCAAGTAGGCCTTTATGCTCTCCAACATCTCTATATCATTCCCCATCAATAATATGTCATCCACATATAGTACGAGGAAAGCTACAGAGCTCCCACTCACTTTCTTGTACAGACAGGCTTCTCCGTAAACCTGTATGAACCCAAACGCCTTAATCACCTCATTAAAGCGAATGTTCCAACTCCGAGATGCTTGCACCAGCCCATAGATGGAGCGTTGGAGCTTGCATACTTTGTTAGCACCTTTAGGATCGACAAAACCTTCTGGTTGCATCATATACAACTCTTCCTTAAGATTCCCGTTAAGGAACGCTGTTTTGACGTCCATTTGCCAAATTTCATAATCATAAAAGGCGGCAATTGCTAACATGATTCGGACTGATTTCAGCTTCGCTACGGGAGAGAAAGTCTCTTCGTAGTCAACTCCTTGAATTTGTCGAAAACCCTTTGCGACAAGTCGAGCTTTGTAAACGGTTACATTACCGTTTCCATCAGTCTTCTTCTTGAAGATCCATTTATTTTCTATGGCTCGCCGTTCATCGGGCAAGTCCACCAAAGTCCATACTTTGTTCTCATACATGGATCCTATCTCGGATTTCATGGCCTCAAGCCATTTCTTGGAATCCGGGCCCGCCATCGCTTCTTCATAGTTCGAAGGTTCACCGTTGTCTAACAACATGATTTCCATCACAGGGTTGCCGTACCACTCTGGTGCGGAGCGTACCCTTGTGGACCTTCGTGGTTCAGTAGTAACTTGATCCGAAGCTTCATGATCATCATCATTAACTTCCTCTTCAGTCGGTGTAGGCACCACAGGAACAACTTCTTGCGCTGCGCTACTTTCCTGTTCGAGAGGGGGTGTAATTACCTCATCAAGTTCTACCTTCCTCCCACTTACTTCTTTCGAGAGAAACTCTTTCTCTAGAAAGGATCCGTTCTTGGCAACAAAGGTTTTACCTTCGGATCTAAGATAGAAGGTATACCCAATAGTTTCCTTAGGGTATCCTATGAATACGCATTTCTCCGCTTTGGGTTCGAGCTTTTCTGGTTGAAGTTTCTTCACATAAGCATCGCAGCCCCAAACTTTAAGAAACGACAACTTAGGTTTCTTGCCAAACCATAGTTCATACGGTGTCGTCTCAACGGATTTAGACGGTGCCCTATTTAAAGTGAATGCTGCAGTTTCTAATGCATATCCCCAAAATGATAGCGGTAAGTCGGTGAGAGACATCATAGATCGTACCATATCTAATAAAGTGCGATTACGACGTTCAAACACTCCGTTGCGCTGCGGTGTGCCAGGCGGCGTTAGTTGTGAAACGATTCCACACTTTCTTAGGTGTGTGCCAAATTCGTGACTCAAATATTCTCCTCCACGATCAGATCGTAGACATTTTATTTTTCTGTCACGTTGATTCTCAACCTCACTCTGAAATTCCTTGAACTTTTCAAACGTCTCAGATTTGTGCTTCATCAAGTAGATATACCCATACCTACTCAAATCATCGGTGAGAGTGAGAACATAACGATAACCACCGCGAGCTTCAACGTTCATTGGACCACACACATCAGTATGTATTATTTCCAATAAGTCGGAGGCTCTCTCCATTATTCCTGAGAATGGAGTCTTAGTCATCTTGCCCATGAGGCACGGTTCGCATGTGTCAAATGATTCAAAGTCAAGAGACTCTAGCAGTCCATCAGTATGGAGCTTCTTCATGCGCTTAACGCCGATATGACCAAGGCGGCAGTGCCACAAGTATGTGGGACTATCATTATCAACTTTGCATCTTTTGGTACTCACACTATGAATATGTGTAACATCACGATCGAGATTCATTAAGAATAAACCATTCACCAGCGGAGCATGACCATAAAACATATCACTCATATAAATAGAACAACCATTATTCTCTGACTTAAATGAGTAGCCGTCTCGCATTAAGCAAGACCCTGATACAATGTTCATGCTTAAATCTGGTACTAAATAACAATTATTAAGGTTTAAAACTAATCCCGACGGTAGATGTAGAGGTAGCGTGCCGACGGCGATCACATCGACCTTTGAACCATTCCCGACGCGCATCGTCACCTCGTCCTTGGCCAGTCTCCGCTTATTCCGCAGTTCCTGCTTTGAGTTGCAAATGTGAGCAACAGCACCGGTATCAAATACCCAGGAGCTACTGCGAGCGCTGGTAAGGTACACATCAATAACATGTATATCATATATACCTTTAACGTTGCCGGCCTTCTTGTCCGCTAAGTATTTGGGGCAGTTCCGCTTCCAGTGACCTTTTCCCTTGCAGTAGAAGCACTCAGTCTCAGGCTTGGGTCCGTTCTTTTTCTTCTTCCCGGCATCTGGCTTACCGGGCACGGCAACAGCTTTGCCGTCTTTCTTGAAGTTCTTCTTACCCTTGCCTTTCTTGAAACTAGTGGTCTTGTTGACCATCAACACTTGATGCTCCTTCTTGATTTCTACTTCTGCAGACTTGAGCATCGAGTACAACTCGGGAATGGTTTTCTCCATCCCTTGCATGTTGTAGTTAAGCACAAAGTCTTTGTAGCTTGGTGGGAGAGACTGGAGGATTCTGTCAATGATAGCATCATCCGGAAGTTCGACTCCAAGTGAAGTCAGACGACCGTGTAACCCAGACATTTTGAGTATGTGCTCACTGACAGAACTGTTCTCCTCCATCTTACAGCTGAAGAACTTGTCGGAGACTTCATATCTCTCGACACGGGCATGAGCTTGAAAAACTAGCTTCAGCTCTTGGAACATCTCATATGCCCCGTGTTGCTCAAAACGTCTTTGGAGCCCCGTTTCTAAACTGTATAACATGCCACACCTGACCAGAGAGTAGTCATCACTCCGCGCTTGCCAGACGTTTAGAATGTCCTGGGCTGCTGCGGGAGCGGGAGGGTCACCTAGCGGCGCATTAAGGACATAAGCCTTTTTACTTGCTTCAAGGATGAGCTTCAGGTTGCGAACCCAGTCCGCATAGTTGCTACCATCATCTTTCAGCTTGTTTTTCTCTAGGAATGCGTTGAAGTTGAGGTTGACGTTGGACATCTACAATATTTATAAAGACAACTTTTAGACTAAGTTCATGACAATTAAGTTCATTTAATCAAATTAAGTATGAACTCCCACTTAAATCGACATCCCTCTAGTCATCTAAGTGATACATGATCCATGTTGACTAACCCGTGTCCGATCATCACGTGAGACGGACTAGTCACCATGGTGAGCAACTTCATGCTGATCGTATTCAACCATACGACTCATGTTCGACCTTTCGGTCTCTTGTATTCGAGGTCATGTCTGTACATGCTAAGCTCGTCGAGTCAACCTAAGTGTTTTGCGTGTGTAAATCTGGCTTACACCCGTTGTATGCGAACGTTAGAATCTATCACACCCGATCATCACGTGGTGCTTCGAGACAACAAACCTTCGCAACGGTGCACACTTAAGGGAATACGTTCTCGAAATTTTAGGAGGGATCATCTTATTATGCTACCGTCGTTTTAAGCAATAAGATGTAAAACATGATAAACATCACAATGCAATCATATAGTGACATGATATGGCCATTTTCATCTTTGCTCATTTGATCTCCATCTTCAGGCATCGCATGATCATCATCGTCACCGGCGTGACACCATGATCTCCATCATCATGATCTCCATCATCGTGTCTCCGTGAAGTCGTCACGCCAACTACTACTATCACTACTACTATGGCTAACCGTTAGCAATGAAGTAAAAGTAACAAGCACATGGCGTTGCATCTCATACAATAAATTAAGACAACTCCTATGGCTCCTGCCGGTTGTCATACTCATCGACATGCAAGTCGTGAAACCTATTACAATAACATGATCATCTCATACATCATACATGCAACATCACAACTTTGGCCATATCACATCACATGTCAAACCCTGCAAAAACAAGTTAGACGTCCTCTAATTGTTGTTGCAAGTTTTACGTGGCTGATTTGGGTTTCTAGCAAGAACGCCTTCTTACCTACGTGACAGCCACAACGATGATATGCCAAAGCTATTTACCCTTCATAAGGACCCTTTTCATCAAATCCAATCCGACTAGAGTAGGAGAGACAGACACCCGCTAGCCACCTTTATGCACGATGTGCATGTCTGTCGGTGGAACCAGTCTCACCTAAGCGTACGTGTAAGGTCGGTCCGGGCCGCTTCATCCCACAATACCGCCGGAAAAGAATAAGACTAGTAACGGCAAGCAAATTGACAAACCATCGCCCACAACTTTTGTGTTCTACTCGTGCATAGAATCTACGCATAGAAAACCTGGCTCGGATACCACTGTTGGGTTACGTAGCATAAATTCAAAAAATTTCCTACGCAAGTTCAGATCTTCCTATGGAGAGACCAGAAACGAGAGAGGGGTAAGAGCATCTTCATACCTTTGAAGATTGCTAAGCGGAAGCGTTTGCTAGAACGCGGTTGATGGAGTCGTACTCGCAGCGATTCCGATCTAGTGCCGAACAACGGCACCTCCGCGTTCAACACGCGTGCAGCCCGGTGACGTCTCCCGCACCTTGATCCAGCAAGGAGGAGGGAGAGGTTGGGGAAGAAGACCAGCAACACGACGGCGTGGTGTTGGTGGAGAGACGAGGTCTCCCGGCAGGGCTTCGCCAAGCGCCGGCAGAGAGGAGGAGGGAGAAGTGCGGGGCTGCGCCGAGGGAGAGGGAAAACTGTGTCCTCCAAAGGCCAAAGGCGCCCACTATATATAGGGGAAGGGGAGAGGGGGTGCCACCCCTAGGGTTCCCACCCTAGGGGGTGCGGCAGCCCTCCCAGATGGGGGGTGTGGCGGCCAGATGGGGAGGAGGGGGTGGCGCACCCTTCTGGTGGGCCTAAGGCCCACCTAAGTTAGGGTCCCCCCCCCTTTTTCTTTCCCCTGCGCCATGGGCTGATTGGGGAGGCGCACCAGCCCAACTAGGGGCTGGTTCCCTCCCCCTCTTTGCCCATCTTACCTCTTGGGTTCGCAGCCCCCCCTTCGGTGGTCCCCCGGGACCACCTCCGGTGGTCCCGGTGGTCCCGGTACGTTACCGGTGATGCCCGAAACACTTCCGGTGTCCGAAACCATCCGTCCTATATATCAATCTTAACCTCCGGACCATTCCGGAGCTCCTCGTGACGTCCGGGATCTCATCCGGGACTCCGAACAACTTTCGGTAATCTCGTATAACAATTCCCTATAACCCTAGCGTCATCGAACCTTAAGTGTGAAGACCCTACGGGTTCGGGAGACAGGCAGACATGACCGAGACACCTCTCTGGCCAATAACCATCAGCGGGGTCTGGATACCCATGGTGGCTCCCACTAGCTCCACGATGATCTCATCGGATGAACCACGATGTCAAGGATTCAATCAATCCCGTATACGATTCCCTTTGTCTGTCGGTATAGAACTTGCCCGAGATTCGATCGTCGGTATACCTATACCTTGTTCAATCTCGTTACCGGTAAGTCTCCTTACTCGTTCCGTAGCACATCATCGTGTGACTAACTCCTTAGTCACATTGAGCTCATGATGATGTTCTACCGAGTGGGCCCAGAGATACCTCTCCGTCACACGGAGTGACAAATCCCGATCTCGATTTGTGCCAACCCAACAGACACTTTCGGAGGTACCCGTAGTGCACCTTTATAGTCACCCAGTTACGTTGTGACGTTTGATACACCCAAAGCACTCCTACGGTATCCGGGAGTTGCACAATCTCACGGTCGAAGGAAAAGATACTTGACATTAGAAAAGCATTAGCATACGAACAATACGATCTAGTGCTAGGCTTAGGATTGGGTCTTGTCCACCACATCATTCTCCCAATGATGTGATCCCGTTATCAATGACATCCAATGTCCATGATCAGGAAACCATGATCATCTATTGACTGACGAGATAGCTAACTAGAGGCTTGCTAGGGACACATTGTGATCTATTCATTCACACATGTATTAGTGTTTCCTGTTAATACAATTATAGCATGAACGATAGACGATTATCATGAACAAGGAAATATGATAATAACCATTTTATTATTGCCTCTAGGGCATATTTCCAACAACAACATCACAACATTTATTTAGAAGACTCGGAAGAGTCTTGCATAATATATTCATACAGGTAGGGGTCACATGACCCGACACTCAAGTCATACAAGCAGAGTTATACAAACCAAGCGGAAGCATTAAAGCTGCCTGAGCACAGACAATTGAAAGGAAAAGGCATAAGGCCTGACTATCTACAGATCCCTTCTGAAAGGGGCCAGGTCGTAGCTGGGACACCAGCTACTCGTCATCATCGAGGTCTAGATAAAACCCACATGTTGGCTCGTGGGTATCCTCTGCAACATTTATTAAACAAACATGAGTACAAAAGTACTCAGCAAGACTTTAGAACAGATTTATCTACTCATGCACATGTATCAATAAAGGGGGGTGTGGGGTTACATGCAGCAAGCCAACTTTGACTCTTGGCTAGACTAAACTACAATTTTAAATAGTTTTAAACAACTTTGATAAGTCGTACACGAGTCCACTACCACCACAACAATACGCTATCATGGATTCCTTTTCGTCTCCCTACGGAAATGCCATACATGATACTCACACTTATCTTGATACTTTTATGAGTAGCCATTAAATTTGTCTATGAACAACATATGTCTCCAAGTAGTCCATATCCACGGACGCGGCTATTTGAATAGATCATAACCCTGCAGGGGTATACTTGTCCACACACGCTCTCGCCACTTATCGACATGTGCACGTCATGCACCTTGGCAACCTTCAAGCGGAAGCCCAGCGAGGGAGTCGGCCATGACCATTAACCATGCTAATACCTAGTCCAGGTTTATCGCCTATTTGAGAGTGAACCCAAATGAAAGTTCGGCCGAGGTTTCCGCCACGGCCCCAAACAATGTGCGCAGGGTTCCCAAGCCCACCATCCCGGTGCCACTTGGTACACCGTGCCACTGCCTACCGCATCATAGCCCACCTCTAAGGTCCGCACTATGCACGGCCTCCAGCATGACTATAAACACTAGAAACTACTTGCAACTCCTGGACCGAGTACTAGGCGATTAATAAGTTGAGCGGGGTCATATTTCAGGGCCCAACAGGTGGTAGTAACTAGTCTTGGATTACATACACGGAACTCAGTTCCTAAGGACGGTTCCAATGAAACAACCCGCCATGTACTCCTACATAGCCTTTCATCGGTACCTTTACCAAATCAGGTTCCACACTTATTCCTTGTCACTAGAACACATTCATCCATTCCTGTTCATCACCCAGATGAAATAGACCTGACACAACTCTAGGCATAGCAAGCATAGCAGGATAAGACACATCATGGCTCAAACAACTACCAGGTATCCTAGGTTGCAAGGTTTGGCTATTTACTGTGACAATGACAGGTCATGCAAACGAATAGGTTCAGCTACCGAAGTAAAGCATTTAAAATATTTTGTCCTAATGCAATAAGTGGGAGAAGGAGCAGGAACATGGGATTATATCGGGATGATCAAAAGGGTGCTTGGCTTGTTGCTCAGCACAGGAATTATATCCGTCAGTCAGATATTCGGACGTATCCGGAAGGGCAGAGCCAACCGAAATAATAACGACAATCAATAACATTCATATGAAACAATATGATGCATGATCATGGCATGAAATGAAATGTAGCATGGTCTGAGGTGACTAATAGAACCTTAGTATGAATTTGATTTGAATTCCAAGTTCAAATATTAATTGAAGTAAGATATTTATCAAATTCATTCAATTGATTTGACTTGATGCTGTTTCATAACTTTGTTTGTCATGCATGAAAATAGCACCATTGTGTTCATCTAATTTTTCTGATCATTTTACATATATTATTTGTCAAATTTGGATTTATATTTAAATTTCTATGAATTTCCAAAGTTTGGCTCTTATTCTAGAATTATTATAAAACTGAAATAGCATTACTGCATCAGCATGATATCAGCAGGTCAATGTGGCCGTTGAAAGTCCAACCTGACCAGTGGGACCCATTGGTCAGTGACTCTGGTTAGTTTTTAAATAAACTTTCACTTAACTAGCTATTTAACAGTGGCTGGCCCACATGTCAGTGACTGATTAGTAATTAATAATTTCTTTAATTCTGTTTAGGTTAGTTTTATTTAACGAGGGGTTGGCCCCACCTGTCATAGGCTCAGGGGGGTTGAACCCACCGGCGATGAGGTCGATCTTGCCGGCCGTGAGCCTCCGACAGCACCAGGACAGCGGAGAGCGTCCGAAACGCGTCTCCGATGACCAAACGAGCGGCGGAGGGCATTGGGAGAACGGCCACTCAATGGCTCGCACGATGGAGCAAACCCCAGGGGCTGGGGTGGCCAGAATCAACGCCGGCGACGAGCTTGGCGGCGGCCGAAGCTCGGGCCTCGACGGGGTCACAGCTACGGGGCTCAACACGCGCGGGGCTGGGCTCCTACGGCACCTACGCGATGAGCTAGAGCCGATGGTGGCCTTAGATTGACCAACCGATCACCGAAGCGTCACCGGCGACGAGCTCCCGCGGCGGATCTCGTCGGGCTCCGGTGGAATCGGGGCCTAGAGCTCGGGATCAAGGGGGGAAAGAGGGGGAAAGGCACCGTGAGCTTACAGGGGTTGCAGAGGCATCAAGAGTGGGCTCAGAGATGGTCTGGAGAGGAAGATCGAGAGCGGCAAACTTCGATGATCCGAGGAGGAAGACGACCGCATTGAGGCGATGCAGGGATCGAAGGATCGTTTCCTTTGGCGGGGACAACATGCTCGACGAGGCGGAGAGGATGGCATGCTCAGGGAAGCTTGAGGTGGCCAGAAGCGAAGGCTAGCTCGACCTCGAGCTCGGCTCCAATGGCGGCCTAGAGGAGAGAGAGCAGGAGAGCGAATGGGGAGGGGGAAGCACCTGGAATGGGTTGCGGGGGCTTATCCCTTCGCAGCCAGCGCGACGGGGAGGCGAGGCAGGCACTCACGTGCGTGGCCGCGCCGGAGGAAGCGGCGGCCACCTCCTGCTGCTGGCTTGCGAGGAGGAAGACGATAGGGGAGAGAATGGGTTGGGCCAAGGTGAGCGTCAGGTAAGATTTTTCCATTTTTCTTTCTTTTGTGATTTTTTTAAATCATTTCTGGCATTTGTTTGATTTATTTTGGCTCCAAACTATTCCTATAAATAGTAAAAATAGTTGTGGGTGGTATTTGAATTATTTCCAAGCCCATATAAATAATTCAACATTTTATGATATTCTAAAATATTTTAAATCACATATTTGAGTGATTTTAGTGGCTTTTATGATTTAAATAAAATGCCAAATGTATTTTAAAAATAAGTTCCACCCCTGAAATATTGTTTCCAATATTTATCAAAAAAAGTGGGATTTTATGAAGGCCATTTTGGGTTCATTGATTTATCACAAGTTTTGAATTGGGTTGAATATGGAAGTGCTAGGGTTTTTCTTTGATTTCTAATTTCATTTTAAATGCAAGGATAAAACATGAGCACATTCTTCTAATCATCAAAGGGAAACTAGGGATGTGACAACTCACCCCTACTCAAAAGAATCTCGTCCCGAGATTTGGAAGACGTCGGGAAGAGCGCGGGATACTCAAGTCGGAGACGGTCCTCTCTTTCCCATGTTGCCTCTTTTTCAGAATGATTTGACCATTCAACTTTAAGAAACTTGAGGTTTCGACGTCGAGTGGTATGATCAGCTTGATCAAGAGTATGAGTACGGTATTCTCGGTATGAAAGGTTATCTTGGAGATCAAGCGTTTCGTGGTCCACCTCACGGATGGTATCCGAGAAGCAACGCCTGAGTTGCGAGACGTGGAAAACATCATGAACCTTGGAAAGATGTGGAGGAAGTTCCAATTGGTAGGCAACTTCTCCAAATTTGGCAAGAATGCGAAAAGGACCAATGTAACGAGGAGCCAATTTGCCTTTGATACCGAAGCGATGGGTACCCTTCAAAGGTGTAACCCAAAGTTAAGCCTTCTTGTCAACTTCAAAGGTCACAGCCTTATGATGACGATCATATTGGCTATTTTGACGAGATTGGGCAGTTTTCAACTTTTCACGAATAATACGAACTTGCTCTTCTGCTTCCTGGATCATATCTGGACCAAAGGGTTGCCTCTCTCCGGTTTCTGACCAATTAAGAGGTGTTTGACATCTTCGTCCATAGAGAACTTCAAAAGGGGCTTTGCCTAAGCTTGACTGATAACTATTGTTATAAGCAAATTCGGCGAATGGAAGACACTTCTCCCAATTCATACCGAATGATATAACACAAGCTCAGAGCATATCCTCTAGGATTTGATTCACTCTTTCTACTTGACCACTTGATTGAGGATGGAAAGCAGTGCTAAAAGATAGGTGAGTCCCCATGGCATTCTGAAAACTTTCCCAGAAATGAGAAGTAAAAATACTTCCACGATCTGAATGAATCTCGAGAGGAACACCATGAAGACACACTATTCGAGAGATATATAACTCTGCTAGCTGGCTAGGTGTTATACTCTCACGAACTGGAAGAAAATGAGCTACTTTGGAAAGACGGTTAATGACCACAAAGATAGCATTATTTCCTTTCTTGGTCGTGGGAAATCCAGTGATGAAATCCATACTAACTTTATCCCATTTCCATTCAGGAATAGCTAAAGGTTGAAGGGTGCCAACAGGCCTTTGATGTTCCGCTTTAACTCGACGACAAACGTCGCAGTTAGCAACGAACTCAGCAATTTCTCTCTTCATCCTAGTCCACCAGAACCTGTGGCGTAGATCCTGATACATCTTAGTACTACCAGGATGAATGGTGAGAGGAGAATCATGAGCCTCCTTAAGGATCAACGGCCTCATATGTGCATTCTTAGGAACCAATAGACGGTTCTGGAGGAACACAACATCTTGATCATTCAAAGAGAATTCCTTAGCGTTTCCGCTAGTAATATTCTCCTTGATTCGTGATATACCCTTATCACGTTTTTGGCCAGCTATGATTTGATCCCTAAGAGTAGGTTTCGCCACCAGGGTAGAAAGGAATCCTTGAGGAACAATGTGGAGATTTAACTTCCGAAATTCCTCATAGAGACGTGGTTGACCTCGTTGTAACATCAGATTGTTACAGTAAGACTTACGACTTAGTGCATGAGCCATGACATTGGCCTTCCCCGGGGTGTAAGTTATCCCTAAGTCGTAATCTATGATAAACTCGACCCGCCGTCTTTGCCTGAGATTCAAATCCGGCTGGGTGAACATATATTTTAGACTTTGATGATCAGTGAATATTTCACAACGATTACCAAGAAGGTAATGTCGCCAGGTTTTTAGTGCATGGACCACAGCTGCAAGCTCAAGATCATGTGTGGGATAATTATCCTCATGTGGACACAACTATCGAGATGCGTATGCAATCACATGACGATCCTGCATGAGAATGCAACCCAATCCTTGTCGCGAGGCGTCGCAATAGATAACAAAGTCCTTAGAAAAATCTTGTGGTAGCAACACAGGTGCGGAAGTCAGGCGTCTTTTCAGTTCCTCAAAGCTATGCTCACACTGTGGTGTCCACTCGAACTTTTTTATCTTTCGTGAGGAGTTCAGTTAGAGGCTTTGCAACCTTAGAGAAGTTCTCGACAAAGCGGCGACAATAGCTCGCTAGGCGAAGAAAACTCCTAACTTGCTTAACCGATTCAGGTTGAGTCCAATCAAGGACGGCTTGAACTCTCTCGGGATTGACAGCAATACCCTTACCAGAGATTACGTGGCCTAGGTAGGTCACTTCTGGTAACCAAAATTCACATTTTGAAAACTTGGCATAAAGGCGATGCTCTCGAAGTTTCATCAATACCAGCCTTAGATGCTCGCGATGTTCTTGTTCGTTCTTCGAGTAGATGAGGATATCATCGAGGTATACTACGACGAATTTATCTAAATACTCCATGAAGATTGAATTCATCAAGCGAGAGAAGGTGGTTGGGGCATTCGTTAAACCGAAGGACATAATGGTGTACTCGTATTGGCCATAACGAGTGACAAAGGACATTTCTGGAATGTCCCCGTTCTTGATCTTGATTTGATGGTAACCCAACCTCAAATCCATTTTGGAGAAGATTGAGGATCCAGCGAGCTGATCATATAGATCGTTGATCTTGGGGAGCGGATACTTGTTCTTTATGGTGACCAGATTAACTGGTCGATAATCTACAACCATCCGGTCCGTTCCATCCTTCTTCTTGACGAAGAGAACGGGACAAGCCCAAGGAGAAGATCTAGGACGAATGAAACCTTTATTCAAGGCCTCATCTAGTTGTTTCTTAAGTTCGGCTAGCTCCAAGGGTGCCATCTTATAGGGTTTTCTGGCTATTGCGACAGTTCCCGGAACAAGAACTATCACAAACTCTACATCCGTGTCAGGTGGAATTCCCGGCAGTTCTTCTGGAAAAACATCCGGAAAGTCACGAACTACTGGAATGTCTTCAAGTTCTAGAAGAGGACTAGCATTGAGGGAATAGAGTGGCATTTGGCAACTCCACTTGAGACATTAACTATCTCACTCGAGGGATGGGTAAGCTGAACATTCCTAGTATGGGTATCAATCCTGGCGTAATGAGCTGACATCCAGTCCATACCCAAGATGATATTTATATCTGAGGATTTAAGGGCTATCAATGATGCCAAAAAAACTAGCGTGTCTACTAGGATTTCATTGTCATAACTTATCCTAGGAGTTTTCCATTTACTACCAAGGGTTTGGACAACTAATGGATTGGCATATCATAAAAGTACATGTTATGCAACTGTGCATAACTTTCGGAAATGAAGGAATGAGATGATCCAGTCTCAAAAAGAACAGACGATGGGTGACGATTGACAAGGAGCGTACCCAAAATGACGCCAGGATCCTCTACAGCTTCTTCTGCTGAAACATAATTCACGCGGCCACGCGTAGGACTTGGCTTCACATAATATGCTTTGCCCGACTTGCCTTGCCCAACAGACTTCCGGGGTTGCTTGGCAGCTATATTCTGAGGACAATCTCGTGAATAGTGCCCTGGTTCCCCACACTTGTAACAGATCACCTGATTGGCATGTGGTGCAGTATTGCTAGCTGGACCACCATACGTCTTAGCTGGGGGGCTGGTCTGGTTTTCCTGAGGCGCCACATATGATGGCCTCGGGTTATATCTTGGCGGCACAGAGCTATTCGGGACCCACACCCGGCGCTTTGGAAACGCGAAACTGGATGAGGAGGCAGAATCGCGAGAGTGCTTCTTCGTTGCTTCATAGTCGGTATGACCAGTCCCGACACTGATCGCCTTCTTGACAAGGGCTTGAAAACTTGTACACTCATGAAGGCGCAGGTCACGACGAAGTTCGGGGCTCAGACCCTTGCAGAATCTTGCTTGCTTCTTGGTGTCAGTTGACACCTCTTCAGTTGCGTAGCGATCGAGGTTTCCAAACTTGCGGCTATAAGCATCCACGGACAACTTTCCCTGATTAAAGGCACATATTTCCTCTCTCTTACGATCCATCAAACCCTCTGGAATGTGGTGCAAACGGAAGGCTGTACTGAAATCAGCCCATGTGGGTGCTGGTCCGGCAGGACGCATAGCTTCAAAATTATCCCACCATAGGTTGGCGAGGCCTTCCAGAAAGTACGCAGCGAAGGTCACCTTGTGAGCCTCAGAAATATTGGCAGAGCGTATCTTGCGTGATATACTGCACAACTAGTCATCAGCGTCGAGAGGATCAACGGAGTGATGGAACTTCGGGGGATTTAGCTTCACAAAGTCATTGAGGGACACTGCATCATTTCGTGGCTGATGAACCGTATTTTGCTCAATACGTTCTAGGAGACGGTTGGTCTCTCGCTTGTTTCTTTCTGCCTCGAGCGTAACCTCCGCCAGAGAAGGCAGGTGGGGCAGTTCCTCCTGTGCTGCGTGACTACCTTCTCCTTGCTCATGGCTAGGGGCCCGGTTCTGCCTGGTAAACACCATCCTGGCAAACAAACTCACGGCTTAGACTAGATCAACAAAAAAACTAACAACGGATTAAGAATGTACTGAACACATGGAATGCGGGAATAATCATCCGAACAACATGGTAACAAGCAAACTGCTATATATACACCATGGTTCATACACACCATTACATAGTTCAGTACAACCTCAACTGAAGAACAAACTACTGATAAGATGATACTACTAATCATAGGCTTTCCAAGCTTCCTATACATTATTTATCTATGCCTCCGGAACTCATCTCACAACATAGTCATACTCCACAAGACACACAGGATTGTGGAAGTACAACTACTACCATACTACTCTTCCACTTACGGGTTCAAGCATCCGCATAAAACATCTCATAAAGGTTGCCTCCATGGCCTGGGAGCTGAACCTGTGGATCAGGAAATACTCTAGCCTGAGACCCGTGGGAACCGTAAGGACACGGGTGTGGCCTTGGTCCCCTGACTGGTGGTAGTAGAGGTCCCCGAAGAGGGGTGACACCTCCTATAGCAGGCCAGTCAACATGAGCTGGAAGATGAGTCCTAACGGGATTCAACATCTCCATATCTCCATACCCTGACTGAACTACAGGTGCCAGCTGTGTCAAGGCTGTCCACAAACGGGCATGAGTAGCATAGAGCTCCATACGAAGGGCACAGGCATCTATGTCTCTATTCTCTAACATCTCAGCGGTAGTCTGCACCAGGGGATCCTCCAAAGAAGAATCAAAGTAGGCCCCACTGAGATATCCTTCTTCTCCTGGCTAAGAAGCGGGAACATAACAGAACTCTGAATTCTACAGGAGTGCATGTCTGGCTCTCATGATGGTCAACATTGAATAGGCGGCATCTTGTACCGCCATGTCAACGGTAACCACCAATCCATAAGACCAATGGATCAGCTCCTCGGCTCCAAGGTAATCTGGCAATACCCTAACGGTGCACAGGTACTGACTCTGGTTGAAATCCCGGTACTGCTCCTCCACTATATACTCTGGGTACGAGCGATAACCGGCTACTCACATCATCCTGACCAGCACGGCCGTGTGACCCGGCACATCAATGCACCTAGTCAGACGGACCACCTGACGAGAAGGACGGACACGCATCTGGAATAGAGAGTAATGCAAAAGGCATTAGAGCCCTGGAGATAAAATTGGACAGCATAACGGTTCTAAATGCTCAAAAAACAATTTTGAGACAACCCACAAAACATAGGATAGCATAACCACTCAACTAGGATAGCATAACCACTCAACTATCAAGTTCAATTCCATGGTCATTAATTGCTTATTTTCTTTTCTTTGGAACAAAAGAAAACTCGGATTAACTCTCGAACCGTTTTCCTGCAATCTACCAATTAGTAACACGCGATCCTGAGAGATAGATAAGTAACCTAGTTCTTAATCCCCGTAGAAAAGACGAGCATGACCAGAATAGAATGACTTGAAAAGAGAAGCAAGAGCCTTATGTTCCCTTCCACAAACAATTCCCTTATATATAACTAAAGCATTTCTAGACTCGACTTCAACCTGTTTGGCTTGGTAATCCTACAGCCAGTTAGGCTCTGATACCAATGCTGTCGGGACCTTGATCCTAAGCCATAGGAATCCAGCCTGTAACACATCACATCCCTTTGCGGTCTCACGCACGGTTAACCCCATGGCTGCCACCTTACCTTAGTCGGGACCGTTTGCGCCTTTTGACTCACGTATGCATTTGTGTCGCTAGCATTCCAATGTCAAAGAACCCGGGTCGACATAACTAGTCATAAACTCAAGTGGCTCAACTGTACACAGACAGGCATACATAACCCAGCAAAGCAGGTGTCGGTCATCAGCGAGTGTAGACGAGTCGTAGCAAGCTACAAGGACTCCATTACACCGCGTGACATTTCGCCGTAGGGACAGACACATGAGACCACCTAAATTCCATTTTTTGTAATTTTCTCCTTATAAACCAAACTAGTGATAAAACAAGCAACTAAAGATTCAATTGTAAGATCTAAAGATATACCTTCAAGCACTCACCTCCCCGGCAACGGCGCCAGAAAAGAGATTGATGTCTACTACACAACTTGTTCTTGTAGACTCGTGTTGGGCCTCCAAGGGCAAAGTTTTGTAGGACAGTAGCAATTTTCCCTCAAGTGGATGACCTAAGGTTTATCAATCTGTGGGAGGCATAGGATAAAGATCGTCTCGCTCAAACAACCCTGCAACCAAATAGTAAAAAGTCTCTTGTGTCCCCAACAGACCGAATACAATGGTAAATTGTATAGGTGCAGTAGTTCAACGAAGAGATGGTGATACAAGTGTAGTAATGATAGTAGATATTTATTTTTGTAAGAGGAACAATAAAAAATAGCAAGGTAGCAAGTGAAAAAGTGAGCATAAATGGTATTGCAATGCTTGAAAATGAGGCCTAGGATCCGTAATTTCGCTAGTGCAATCTCTCAACAATGCTAATATAATCGGATCACATAACAATCCCTCAACGTGCGATAAAAAATAGTCTGAAGTTCCTATATAGCGGAGAACATAAGAAGAAATTGTTTGTGGGGTATGAAACCACCTCAAAGCTAATCTTTCTGATCAATCTTTCCAAGAGTCATACTAAAATAACAAGTTATCCTTTTCGATCGATCTATTCAAGTGTTCATACTAAAATAACACCAGTGATACATATCATTCAACCCTACTATCACCTAGATACTCCAATGTCACATAAAGTATCCGTGGGCTAATTATACGGCATGCATCAAAAAAATTCAGATTCGTCATATCAATCCAACACAAAGAACTTCAAGGATCAGCCAAAGATTTCTATCAGTGAACATAGTATGAAAAAGTGCAATCAACCCCTATGACTAGATTACCAAGGTCACCGGAATCCGCAAATTGATGCCACAACATATATCAAGTGAATCACTTGAATACCCCAATGTCACTACGGGTATTCGTCTGCAATACATACATCATGTGCTCTCAAACTTGAATATTCAATCCAACATAACGAGATCGTAAAGTGAAAGATTCAATTCATCACAACAATAGCATGGGACAAAAACCATATGGTGCAACTACATTAACAAGGCCCGTGATATATCAAGATCACGACATCTCAAGAACACGAGATAGAGAGATTGAACACATAGCTTCTGGTACAAACCCTCAGTCCTGAGCATGGACTACTCCCTCGCCGTCATGGCCCCCGCAGGGATGATGAAGATGGCCACTCGAGATGATCTCCCCCTCCGACAGGGTGCAGGAACAGGCTCCCGATTGGTTTTGCCTAGCTACAAATGATTGCAACGACGGAACTTCTCATCTAGGGTTATTTCTGGAGGTTTCTCTATTTATAGGAATTTTTGGCGTTGGAATCGCACCAAGATGGGCCACGAGGTGCCCACTAGGTACCAAGCCGCGCCAGGGGGGCAGACGCGCCCTGGTACCTAGTGCGCAGCATGGGCCTCCTCTGGTTGGCCTCCTTGGTCCTCTGGATGTCCTTTGGGCAGAAAAATAACTCCAAAAAGTTTCATGACATTTGGACTCCATTTGATATTGATTTCCTACAAAGTAAAAAATAAGAAAAAAATAACAACTCACATTGGCCACTACGTCAATAGGTTAATCCCAAAAATGATATGCAGTTGCTATAAAATGATTGTAAAACATCCAAGAATGATAATATAAAAGCATGGAACAATCAAAAATTATAGATACGTTGGAGACATATCAGCCTCCTGCAAGGTTGAGGGAGATTATCTTCTTCAATTTGCACAAAGTGAAATATTTCCTGTAAAGCAGCTTGTTTCTTATGAGCAAGAAAACATTTTTCAGTAAAGTGATATATCATATCCTGGGGGCTACGCACACAACCGGGGGAAAGAGTGAGGAACCACTCCTTAGCATTGCCTTTTAGCAAGAAAGGAAAAAAGCTTAAGGATATAGTAATAACACACCTTTTCCTCATGAGCAAACAAGGTGACAATATCATTTAATTTAGTGAGGTGTGACACAACAGTTTGAGTTTCATAACCATGTAAAGGATCAGACTCTACTATAGTGACTAACTCAGGATCAACAAAGAATTCATAATCCTTATTAGTAACACTTATAGGAGAAGTAGCAAATTTAGGATCACATTTATTTTCTGCATCATAGTATTTTCTTTCAATTTGCATAGTAGTTTCTTCAAATCATCTCTATCATTACAAGAAAAAAATTCTCTAGCAACATGCCCGTCCATAACATAATCTTCAGGTACATCGGGCATCTTATACCTACTAGGAGAGCTATACATAACAGGTGCATCATAGTTTTCTTCAGTTTCAACATTTTGAATTTCTAAGCATCTAACAATATAGGCATCTAGCAATTCACCAAGTGGACAGATTTCTTTTTATCAAGTATAGTAGCATCATCATCATAAGTTTCATGAATTTCGGAAGTAACATCATCAAGTACTTGCGACATATCAGAACGAGTAGCAAGTGGTGGTGTCATAAGGTGATTCAAAACAGTACGTGAATCAAAAGCAGAGCTAGATGGCAGTTCCTTACCTCCCCTTGTCTTAGAGGGTATGATCTTGGTTCTAGTATTTTTCATATTCTTCATAGTGCTAATTGGATGACCTCAAGTGAACACAATAAATAGAGCTATGCTCCCTGGCAAAGGTGCCAGAAAATAGTCTTGATAGCCCACAAGTATTGGGGATCATAACAGTCTTCACGGGTAGTATTACACCCTAATTTATTGATTCGACACAAGGGTGGCGAAATAATATTTATTGGTCTTAGAAATTGAGCTGTCAATTCAACCACACCCGAGATATCTCTCTGCAGCAAAAGTTTTAGTCGCAAGGCAAGATAGTAGTAGTAACAGGAATGGTGAAGCAGCTGTTTTGTAGTGATTGTAACAATAGCAGCATCAATAGTAGCTTAGCAAGATTTAGTATATGAAAAGCGTAGGCACATGGACATGTGATGGAAAATTATTTAGAGGACATTTGTCATGTAACAATACGCACTAGAGCGACACAGAACTAGCTCCAATTCATCAATGTAATATAGGCATGCATTTCGTATATAGTCATACGTGCTTGCGATAAGAACTTGCAAGACATATTTTGTCCTACCCTCCCATGGCAGAGGGGTCCATAAGGAAAGTAAGGGATATTAAGGCCTCCTTTTAATAGAGAAACGAAACAAAGCACTAACACATAGTGAATACATCAACTCCTCAAACTAAGGCAATCACCGGAAAGAATCCCAATTATTGTCACCTTGGGGTTGCGGATCATGACACATAATAGGTGCATACAACTTGCAATGTATGATCTAAACACTTTCATATTCACAGAAAACATAATAGGTTCAGATCTAGAATCATGGCACTCGGCCCGGGTGACAAGCATTAAGCATAACAAAGTTACAACAACACCAATCTCAGAACATAGTGGATACTAGGGATGAGGTCCTATCAAAATAAGTCTATTACATGATCAATATCATCCAATACCATCAGTTTCCATCAAGTCTACAGAGGAATTACTCTCTCCGTGTGTTGAGCATCATCATGGTGTTGATGGTGAAGGGTTGTTGATGATGACGGCAACGAATCCCCCTCTCCGGAGCCCCAAATAGATTCCAGATCAGCCCTCTTGAGGAAGAACAGGAAGTGGCGGTGGATCCATCTCGTAAAACACAATCAAAACTTGTCTCTCGTTTCTTTCTCCGGAATTGTGAATTTATAGGACTCGAATTAGGGTCGAAGGAGCCACGAGGTAGCCCCAAGACATCAAGGCGCTCCTAGGGGGTGGGCGCGCCCTATTGGCTTGGCACAAACAGGTGCCCCCCTCTGGTGGGTATTAGCTCCATTATTTTTTATATATTCCAGGAAAAATCTGCAAAAAGTTTCGTCTGATTTCGAGAACATTTATTTCTACACAAAAACAACACCATGGGAGTATAGATTTTATAGAAATAATTACACTCTCATTATTTACTTAAATTTGTGTGATTGTTAATAAATAGTGATGGTAATTTGCATGGGTTATAGAATTAGTCCAAAAATAATAGGTATTCAAGCAGTGCATAATAAAAACCTTCATGTAGCACATAAAAGAGAAATTATGGGTTAATGATATTGATGTGGTAATATGAAAGGGCGTGAGTGCATGGTTGTTGGTTAGTAAAAATATCGATAGTTAAAGGGTGTTAATTTTCTTTTCATCTAAATATTGGTTATGGCATGGTGATGATGTGTGAGCATTCTTATTCCTCGTTGAAACCCTAGTGTTGTTTACCTCGGGGGCGCGCGACGGTTAACTCCTACCAACCTCCTCCCTAGGGGCATGCGAGCAGTACTTCACTTTGAGAGAGCTAATAAAACCTTGCAATAGATATGTGAGCTCTTTATGACCAATGTCAATCCATGGATGTATGCACTCTCACCTCCTTATATTTGCTAGTCTCTTCGGTACTGTGCATTTCCCATTCTCACCTCAAGGATCGGTGCAAACTTCGTCGGTGCATCCAAACCCCGCGACATGCTACGCTCTGTTGCACATAAGACACCTTATATCTTTTTGAAAACAGCAACCAAACCTACCTATCATGTCATTTCCATAGCCATTCCGGGATATATTGCCATGCAACTTCGACCATCACATCATGTGACTAGTACACTCATTGTCATATTGCTTGGCATGATCATGTAGCTAACATAGTATTTGTGGCAAAGTCACCGTTCATCATTGTTATACATGTTACACTAGATCATTGCACATGCTGGTACACTGCCAGAAGCATTCAGATAGAGTCATATTGTTTAGTAGCTTTTCATATCGAGTTGTAAGTAAATAGAAGCGTGATATTTTTCATTATTAAGGCAATGTCTCGGTGAGGAAAGGATGATGCAGACAATGATTCCCCCACAAGTCAAGATGAGACTCTCAATGAAATATAAAGAAAAAGAAGAAAATAAAAAATGGAAAAAAGGAAGAAACGAAGGAGAATGAAAAGGGAGAAAAACCAAAAAAAGAGACAAAAGAGAGAAGGGACAGTGCTACTACCTCATTTTCCATACTTGTGCTTCAGAGTAGCACCATGTTTTTCATAAAGAGAGTCCCATGCTTTTCACTTCAATATGCTAGTGGGAATTTTTCATTATAGAACTTGGCTTGTATATTCTGATGACGAGCTTCCTCAAATGCCTGGGGTCTTCATGAGCAAGCAAGTTGGACGCACTCCCACTTATTTTCAGTGAGCTTTCATACCCGTATAGTTCTAGTGCATCCGTTGCATGGCAATCCCTACTCTCGCATTGATATCGATTGATGGGCATCTCCATACCCCGTTGATCCACCTAGTTGGTTCGAGACTTTCTTCTCCACTTTTACCCCTTTGAAACCTACCACCATATTCTATTCCACGTATATTCTATGTCCATGGTTCATGCTCAAGTACTGAGTGAGGAATAAAAGGTTGAAGCGCATTAAAATGTATGATCCGATTGCCTCGCTTAACACCATGGTGCTTGACATTTGTATTTATGTGGTGAAGATGGAGTCATGTCATGCTAATATGATTAAATGAATGGGGGTAAACATTCTTTAAGGATCATATATTTTGAATATTGATGATTATGTTAGTTATGTTCGTGTATATTACTATGTTGATGTTTGTTAATTCATCTTTTCTCAATGACCATACGTGCAAAAGATTACATGTTGGGTAGCATGTCACATCAAACATTCTGTTTTTATTATTTACCTACTCGAGGACGAGCATGAGTTAAGCTTGGGGATGCTGATACCTCTCCAACATATGTATAATATTTGATTGTTCCATGCTATTATATCATCATGCTAGGATGACTTTAGGCATTTACTTGATGTTTGATATTATTTCTAAGCACTAACCTATTAACACAGTGCCAAGTGTGAGTTGTTGTTTTGTGCATGTTTTTTGCTTTTCAGGAATAATGTACCAAACAATGTCCAAATACCCCAAAACTTTTTGATGATATTTTCTAGAAAAAATAAGGACCTGGAAGCTTCCGAAGGAGACCATAGTCCCCACGGTGTGGCGACAAGCCAACAGGGCACGCCCAGGGGGGTGTCCATGACATGATGACTTAGGGCTACCTCCCTTGGCCACTGGCTATCCTCTGTGTCCTATAAATTCACAATTATACCAAAAAACCTAAGGAGCCACCTGAAACACTTTTTCCGATGCTGCAAGTCTTTCTTCCACCATATGCCCACTTGGAGCCCTATTTCGATGCCCTGCCGGAGGTGTGGTCGATCATGGAGAGCCTCTACATCAACCTTTCTTCTCCCATGGTGATGTGTGAGTAGTTCACCACAGACCTACACGTCCGTAGTTAGTACCTAGATGGATCTCTCTCTATGTTGTTCGTTGCCATGATCACCACGATTCCCGCGGTGATCTATCTTATGTAATCACTCTTGTGCGGTGCATTTGTTGGGATCCGATGAATTGTCGGTTTATGTCCAGATTATTCATAAATAATATTTGAGTCTTCTCTGAATTCTTGTATGCATGATTTTGATAGATTTGTAATTCTCTCCCATCTATTGATTTGATTTGGCCAACTCGATTGATCTATCTTCAGCGGGAGAGGTGCATTGTAGTGGGTTCAATCTTGCGGTGCTCAATCCCAGTGATAGAAAGGTACATGACACCTATTGTATTGTTTCCACTAAGGGTAAAACGATGGGGTTCATTCATATTAATTGGATTTACTTTGTCTAAATCATGTCATCATTCTCCAAGCATTACCATGTTTTCACTTAATACTCTAGATGCATGCTGGATAGCGGTCGATGGGTGGAGTAATAGTAGTCGATGCAGACAGGAGTAGGTCTACTTGTTTATGGATGTGATGCCTAAATGCAATGATCATTGACATGAATAAATATTGCATAACTATGCACTTTTCTATCAATTTCCCAACAGTAATTTGTTTACCCACGGTATGCTTTCTATGAGAGAGGAGCATCTAGCGAAAACTATGGCCCCGGGGTCTATTCACAAATATATTTACAAAACATTAAATAGGTCGCTGCCTTTTATTATTTTTATTTACTTTTATATTTAATATATTATCTATCACCACTTATCTCTTGCAAGTAACGAGTTCAAGGGGATTGACAACCCTCTTTCCCGTGTTGGGTGCAAGTGTTTGCTCTTTTGTGTGTAGGCGTTAAAGATGGGAGATTGCATGGTCCTCCTATTAGTTCGATAACCTTGGTTCTCATTGAGGAAAATATTTATATATACTGTGATGCATCATACCCTCCTCTTCGGGGAAAAACCCCAAAGCAAATCACAAGTATCACGTGACCTTGTCTAGGGGCCCGAAGGGGTCCTCCTCGTCGCAGCTTTGTGCTCTTTCTTCGCTGGGTGGCACCTCCTCCTCTGCTTGTGGACAGACGGGCCATGTCATGGTAGAGTTTTGTGTGAGGGGTGGGGGAGAGAGAGAGAGGAGAGAATGCAGGTGGGTGACATCTTGGTCGACAACATTTATAGGCAGCTAGAATATTGATCGTCGTGGGGAGAAAAAGGGGGGACTACAACGAACGTGATTGCTGAGCTAAGAGCCGTGTGTGACTTAACATCATCGATGGTTCCCAATGCATGACTGCGGTGGATTATTAAACTGCGAAATTAGGCTACCAAAACTCAAAATGAGAAACAGTGTGCCAATCACGTGCGACTCGGTTGTCTTGCCAAATAGTTTTACATTTTCTATCCAAATGTAATGCATGCATGACATTTGTGTTACTAACTTACTATACTCTAATAATATTGCAAAGTCTAATAAATAAATACTTTTGTGTGACTCAAATATGAAGAAAAAATGCCATGACATCTTGGTGCCATTTTTAGATCATTTTCTATTATCTCAAATTTTGAAAACCTAGATTATTAATATGATTTTTATTATACATAAGCAATTAGTGCAGAAATATGATTTTTTGATCAGCTATTTGCTTCATATTACATGTTCATTTGTTTCAGCTTTGAATTGTGGGCATTAAAATTCCTAGAAACAAAATATATGTATAAAATGCCAATTCAACCCCGATTTTTTTTAATTTTAGGATGTTGATCGTATTCATGCATTGTAACAATGAAACAATACTAGGCCAAGTGAGGTAGTGACTAGTTGTTCGCCACCAAAGATGCCCCCATATTCCCTCTCGAAACTACAAGTCTTCATGCGACGCTCCGGTTTGTTAGAGGCATGTGTCCAAGATTATCTCGAACAAGCCAATACTTTAACCACAACATCTTGGTCCCAGTTTGGAAATCATGCAGATTTTCATGTACTTCAGAGAATTTATTTAAATTTTTGAATTTTAAAATCTAGATTCTCAATGCTTGTGTCCAAACCGTCACACAAGATGTTTGGAATTCCTTCAAATTTATTGCATGGGGCGCAAATATAGAAGCAAGTAGTACATAAATATGATTTTTCCAGCATTTTTTGCTTCATGTTGCATGTACACGTGTTTTAGTTTTGAATTATGGCCATTAAATTTCTAGAAACTAACTTAATTTACAAAAATGCCAGTTAAACTCCGAAATTTTTCAAATTTTAGGATGTCGGTCGTATTCATACATTGTAACGATGAAAATTACAAACTAAATGAGGCAGCGAATGGCTGTTTGTCATCACATAAGGCCCCAGGTTCCCTCTCGGAACAATGAGCCTTTGTGTGATGCTCCGTTTTGTGGGAGGCATGTGCCAAAGCTAATCTCAAACAAGTCAATAGTTTAACCACGACATCTTGGCCCATGTCGGGAAATCTTGTAGATTTTCATGTACCTCAGAGCGTTTTTTTTTCATTTCAAAACCTAGATTCTCAATGCTTGTGTACAAACCGTTACTCAAGATGTTTGGAATTCCTTCAAATTTATTGCATATGTCATAAATACGGAAGCAAGTAGTATATAAATATGATTTTTTTCCAACAATTTTTGCTTCATCTCGCATGTTCATGTGTTTCAGTTTTGAATTATGACCATTAAATTTCTAGAATATAATTTAATGTATAAATATTCGAATTGAACCATGAAAATTTTAAAATTTTAGTGTGGCAGTCGTATTCATGCATTGTAACAATGAAAAAACTAGATCGAATGAAGCAGCGATTGTCGGTTCGTCATCACACAAGGCCCCATGTTCCTTCTTGGAACCACGAGCCTTCGTGTGATGCTCCGGTTTGTGAGAGGCATGTGTCAAATCTTTTCTCGAACAAGCCAATACTTTAACCACGACATATTGGCCCCATGTCGTCAAATCATGCAGATTTTCATGTACATCACAGCACCTATTACATTTTTGAATTTAAAACCTAGATTCTCAATGTTGTGTCCAAACTATTACTCAACATGCTTGGAATTCCTTCAAATTTATTGCATCGGGCATAAATACGGAAGCAAGTAATACATAAATATGTTTTTTCCAGCAGTTTTTTGCTTCATCTTGCATGTTCATGTGTTTCAGTTTTGAATTATGGCCATTAAATTCTAGAACCTAACTTAATGTATAAAAGTGCCAACTGAACCCCGAATTTTTTCAACTTTTAGGATGTTGGTCGTATTCATGCATTGTAACAATGAAAAAAACTAGACCGATTGAGGCAACGATTGGGAGTTCATCATCACACAAGGCCCCACGTTCCCTCTCGGAACCACCAGCATTCGTGTGATGCTCCAGTTTTTTAGAGGCATGTGTCATAGCTTATCTGGAACAAGCCAACACTTTAATCATGACATCTTGGACCTATCTCGGGAAATCATGCAAGTTCTCATGTACCTCGGGGCATTTTTTTCTATTTTTTGAATTCGAAAACCTAGATTCTCAATGCTTGTGTCCAACCCATTACTCAAATTGTTTGGAATCAATTAGTACGTAAATATTTAAAAAAATCTAGTAGTTTTTTATTCATCTTGCATGTTCATGTGTTTCTGTTTTCAATTATGGCTATTAAATTTCTACAAACTAACTTAATCGATAAAAATGCCATTTGAACCCCCCAAAATTGAAATTTTAAGATGTCCATCATGCGTTGTAACGGTAGGGATATGTTCTTACAATTCAAACAATATTTGTTATTTTTGTACCACAAAATAGTTTTACAACTCAATACAAAATGTGAACTGCATACACATGATTCTACATAGAAGCCATTTGCGATGAAAATTCAAAGATCTATTTATCGCTTACGAGGGAAGCTTCGTCGACTTCGTCTAGCTCGAATTCCGTTCACCCTTGATCCCCATTCCCCAACAAATCCTTTTTTACAAAGAATGACTCCATGGAGACACTTCCCGAGGGCATGTAACTGTCACCTTTGCCCCGAGCGTTCCCACCTCCATCGAGAACGTGTTCCCCTCCGCCAAGAGCGCAGTCTCATCGGCCTTGAGCGCATCTGCATCCACAGAAAGCGCCTCTACCATGGCCGACAGGGTATTTGCAGCCGCGCAAAATGGCAGGTGCAACTGTTGTGATGACGGCTGCAATGACCAAGAGCACTGGAGCAGCCTACCATGTCGTGAAGGTCGCCATGGCCTAGGTCATGGCCATCCAATTCAATATCAGGAGCGCCCATGCCAAGATACTTTAGACCTCCTCGGTATCGAGCCTGCACCCCCCGTCCAAAGAGGCGCAAATGCGAAGGCGGCGATACATGCCAATGATGCGGCTATGGAGGCTATGTAGCCCCTTCCCCACGAGATCGCCGAGAAAGAGATAGAGATGTCAGAGCCATCCGAGAGTGATGAACGCGAGGAGGAGTTGCGCCTGGCTGAGAAGGAGGTTGAGTAGCACATGTCCGTCAAGGAATCGAGGGTGGAGTACCAACACGAGCTATGGCAACGTCACTACTACGAGTACTGCAATGAAGAGGGTGAAGTTGTGGTCAAGTGCAACATCGAGGACAAGGACATTATTGTGGTCAAGTTCATCCTGAAGGACGTGGAGTCCAATAGCGGCGAAATGTCACCCGGACAAGTCGTCGACATCTCAATGAACATAGGCAAGGCATAGGGCGGTGGCGCGTAGGTGTCTTTGTTAAAATTATGCATAGTACTAATGGACTTTGTTTAGAGAGATGGTCTTTTGTTAGAGCTATGACTCGGTTAAACACCTATGTGTTTTAGCAAACTTGCTCGATTTAGTAACTGCGAGCTATGTGTCGGCTAATTTGTATACCCAAGTTAGCAGTTCACTTTAAATTATGCAATGCATGGATGGTCACTATAACCAGGGAATACATGGGAGGGGTGTAATTATGTATGTTCTAATTCATCGCACACACTCAAAGAAGAAAAATTGTGTTTGATGAATATTTGCATGCCAAGTTTCCGTGCACCCTGCAAATGTTTTGGCCAACCGTCGATATAACTTCCTATCCCCTTCCTCCCCCCATCAAGGGACACATTTCCCCTATTTCCCCGTTCCTCCCGCCGCCACATCTCTCCATCTTGCATCCGACTGCCGAGGACACCATGGTCTCCTCGAATGACCCCTCAAGCGGTATCTCCTCCCATGACGAATCTCTCACGATCCAGGTATTCCCCTATCTTCTCTCTATCTGAACTAGGCTTTGTATTTTGGTTTGAAATTGGGGATTTTAAAGCGGCAGGCCAATTTCAGACATTTCTTTCTCTTGTAGCTCCCTAGGACGACCACTTCCAAGGAATGGAGTGGGGTAGCTGAAGACCTTCCTACTTGTGATCAACATCAATCCCCATCCATGAAGTTAGGTGCTTTTGAATGTGGGTACAATGGGAGGAAGTTTTTGGGACGTGCAAAGAAGGTTAGCCCAACTCTTTGTGTTAGAAATCATTTGTTATATTAGGTGTGATTCAGACACTTTCCGTGTGCTATTTGATTATGCATGTGATTAAGACACTATTATAGTTCCACGATTGTGAGTGCCATTTTAATTGATATCAGTGGTAATATGTTAAAAAATATGTGCATGTACATACATGTTACTATTAACTTGATCTACTAGAAAGACTATCGCATTTATATTTAGCTTCCTTGTAAAATTGGCAATTTGTTATTACACATGATAGAAACATAGGAGGTATGAGAACCAGAGCATCCTACTACAAAAACTCTTCAACCAAAACCATGGCATGCCCAATGAAAAAATTGACATGACTCTATCTAAGAATAAAGTAGACCAATTTGAAGCACACAAGCACAAGCATGGCCTGTCATTTCTTGTTGGCGAATACTTTAAGGAGTGTAGTTCCAACAATCGCAAGTTATACAAATATTGCATGGACAAAATGTCATAAGGAGAATATCATACCATTATGCAAGTGCACTACGACATTAAGCATTTCAATCACCTTTCGGGTATAATCAGTGTGTAATTCATGGACTTTCATCTCTTCACCAACTTCGATGAGTTCCTGGCCACTCTTGTTAAATACTTGATGTTGTAAGTACTTCACAATCACTGATCAACTTCTCCACACAAGGTTGTAAACTAAAAAAAGCTAATTGTATTGTATTCCTCTCAGGGGATTGATGGCGCATAGATCATTAAGGGAGCATGAGTATTTCATAGATCTTGATTTAGCAAACGACACTTTATTAAGTGACAATGGTACATGTAAGGATTCCATTGAACATGTCACCAATATCTTGTATAGGTTACATGTAGGAGAATTCTTCATGTGGCCATATCATGAAGGGTAAGTTAAATATACAACCACGCATACAATGACCGTCTTTCATTTTTGACATAGTTTCTAAGTTCATGGTTTTCTTAAACTACAACCATCACTGGATCTTGGTGGTCATTGTACCAAAGTGCAACACAGTTTACTGCCTGGATTCTCTCGAGAGTCAAGAAATCCTTCGGATCTAACACAACTTCAGTAATTTTTGGATAGGTATTGAATTCTTTGATGTTCATATTTTGTATTAATATCTGGTTCAAGAATTGAGTATGTGAATATCATCTCCATTTGCAGTGTATTGTCAAGGTACATAACTTTAGAAGGGTGTCGTTTCTCTACTAAGGCACCAAAATCCAATATTTTTAGAAAATGCTAGTCAGATATTCAAGTTTGTAAATAAATCTCTTTCTATTTCTCTCAAAAGAAAAAACAGCTTACACTAGTTATATTGTTCCTAACAGGGCAAATGCATGACTAATTATGTACATAAAGTTTCAGTGTGCTCAACAACAAGAAGGGACCAACCTTTGTGGATACTGCGTTTGCACACACATGATGTCCCTATGCATATCTTCTGAATGTTGTGTCGATGCTGCCAAAATAGTACCAGTAAGTTTGTTTCTTCATTACCATCTTCTACTCCATACGTATGACACATTCTCATCTAAAAAATTCTACAGCTAATTTTTGAACCGATGACCCGTGAACCGCTCCCCGCGGCCGAATTGTTGTCTGTTAGGAGATTTATCAGTATCTTCTTAGTGAAATTCTATATCAAGCCCATTCAGCACAATGACGATTTTAGCCTTCCTTTTGTTTGAACAATAAGTATGCATTCAGTTAGTGTTATCATCTAAACATATACACATGGTTGCATTGTTTTCCATTTGATCAGGTCTTCAAATTTTGTACACTATGATTATGTAATGCATATGTCTATACATCTATGGCGAATTATGATGAACGTTCTTCATGTGGAGACTATTTGTTCAATTGCATATTGTGGAGAATTTTCTATTCGCATGGTGATTCAAATGCAATATTTTACGATAACCTGGGCATTTAAGCACACACGGTTCAAGCAACAAAGTGTGTGCAATCCAGAATGGAAAGCACACGTAACTCATAATACAACTGCCTGTGATATACAGGAAAATCACATAAGATATAAACTGAAATTTTGGTGATACATTAGAAATCATAGACGATTTGCAACACTTCTACCTGTGCGTAGGAGCTCCTCAATCATTTTTGATAGGACCTTATCTCACACGTGAGCCAACAGGAAACTGTGCCTGATGCAAAGCGCAATTCCATGCTTAAATTATTCAAGAAACTTGTGTGATGATATCATGCATGGAAAATGCTTGCTAGAGAAAACTCGTGTGCGATTATGCATACATCACACATCGTTTTTAAGATGGACCTTCTGACTTAGTTACTATTATGCAAACGGTTAAATGTCAAACACCATTTATTTTTCAAGAGGAATTATACATGTTTTAGTCATGATATACGTGTGCAATTGGTCCCCAAATCCCATACATGTGCCCAAAGTATAGTGTGCGTGATACGTTATTGCATCCCACACAATTATAGTTGGCAGAGCATGTGCACCATCGGTCACCATCATAGACGATTTATGTGTCGTGTGGGATGGACCCCCCTATTGCCCACATAGGCAAGGCAACGATTCAAACCTATGTCAAGGAAAGGAGTTCAAAATTGTTTGTATAGCACGTCGCTGCACCAGTAGTGGTTCACATTTTATTCATGGTGTTTTCCGTAAACTTCTAGCTAAATAAGATGGTAACCATATAATTGCATCACCTTATCATCCTCAGTCTAGTGGTCAAGTTGAATTGAGCAACATAGAAATAAAATTGATCTTCCAAAAGACTATTAATATATCTAGAAAGAATTGGCCTAACAAACTTGATGATAAATTATGGGCTTGTAGAACTACTTATAAAGATCCTATGGGTATGTCTCCATATAAAATGGTCTATGTAAAAGCATGTCATTTACCTATTGAGTTAGAACATAAATCTTATTGGGAAATTAAAGAACTTAATTATGATTTCAAACTTGTCGGTGAAAAGAGGTTATTCAATATTAACTTCTTAGATGAATAGATGACACAAGCTTATGAAAATGCCAAGTTGTTTAAAGAAAAAGTTAAAATATGGCATGAGAAAAGAGTCAAAAAACGTGAATTTAAAGTAGGTGATCAATTATTTTATACAGTTCTCATTTTAGATTCTTTGTAGGAAAGCTTCTGTATAAATGGGAAGGGCCATATATCATCGAAGAAGTTTATCGCTGAGGAGCTATTAAGATAAACAATACCGAAGGCACTAATCCAAGAGTGGTAAATGGAAAAAATAATTAAACATTATATCTCACATACGCCCATTAACATCGAAACTAATATTATTCAAGTGATGACACGGGAACAACATATAGAAGAGACCTTCCAGAACACTCCAAAATCACGAAAAAGAGTAGGTATGCGTATGTGATACGATAAGTAAACCAACTCCAAAAAAATCCATAAAAATTATTACTGTACATTTTGGAATATTAGAAAAATACAAAAAAAGAACTAGGTGAGGGGACCCACAAGGAGGTCACAAGGCAACAGGGTGCGCCCTACCACCTCATCGCGTCGGGTTGCCTTGTGGCCCCTCATGTGCCCTATCGACTTTGTTTTCTTCCAGAATATGTGTTTTCACACAAAAAACATTATATACCCTTGTATGTTTTGAACACCGCATCTCAAGTTTCTCCTATGTTCTTGTTTTGGGCTGATTTTCTCATAGATCTAGGTCGTCATGTCTCCATCAAGTTCCTCCAAGGACAAGTTCTATGAGAAGGTCATCAACCCCTACCTTCAGGAGGTGATGAAACACCCTCAGGCCATTGAGATGCGTGAGGGGATGTTTCACATCTGGGACGTTTAAGGATGAAAGAATGAGGGAAACGAGAAGGTCAGGCTTGTCATGGTAGAATAGGGGATCTTCAACTGCCAAGCGAATATGGAGCATGGACTTAGCGCTAACTATTGGAAATATGCCCTAGAGGCAATAATAAATTGGTTATTATTATATTTCCTTGTTCATGATAATCGTTTATTATCCATGCTAGAATTGTATTGATTGGAAACTCAAATACATGTGTGGATACATAGACAACACATTGTCCCTGGTGAGCCTCTAGTTGACTAACTCGTTGATCAAAGATGGTCAAGGTTTCCTGGCCATAGACAAGTGTTGTCACTTCATAACGGGATCACATTATTAGGAGAATGATGTGATGGACAAGACCCAAACTATAAACGTAGCATATGATCGTGTCAGTTTATTGCTACTGTATTCTTCATGTCAATGTATCTATTCATATGACCATGAGATCATGCAACTCCCGGACACCGAAGGAATACCTTGTGTGTATCAAACGTCACAACATTACTGGGTGACTATAAAGGTGCTCTACAGGCATCTCCAAAGGTGTCTGTTTGGTTGGCATGTATCAAGACTGGGATTCGCACTCCGTGTGACGGAGAGGTATCTCGGGGCCCACTCGGTAATACAACATCACAACAAGCCTTGCAAGCAATGTGACTAAGGAGTTAGTTACGGGATCTTGTATAACTGAATGAGTAAAGAGACTTGCTGGTAACGAGATTGAACTAGGTATGGAGATACCGATGATCGAATCTCGGGCAAGTAACAAACCGAAGGACAAAGGGAACAACATACGGGATTAAATGAATCCTTGACATCGAGGTTCAACCGACAGAGATCTTCATAGAATATATAGGATCCAATATGGACATCCAGGTCCCGCTATTGGTTACTAATCGGGGAGTGTCTCAGGTCATGTCTGCATAGTTCTCGAACTCGTAGGGTCTGCATACTTAAGGTTCGGTGACGTTGCGGTATTATTGAGTTATGTGTGTTTGGTAATCGACAGTTGTTCGGATTCCCGGATGTGATCTCGGACATCACGAGGAGCTCCGGAATTGTCCGAAGGTAAAGATTGATATATAGGAAACTGGGTTTTGATCTCCGGAAAAGTTTCACGCATTTCTCGCAGTGTACCGGGAGTGACGAATGGGTTCCAAGGGTCCACAAGGTGGGCCCTGTTGGAAATATGCCCTAGAGGCAATAATAAAATGGTTATTATCATATTTCCTTGTTCATGATAATCGTCTATTGTTCATGCTATAATTGTATTAACAGGGAACAGTAATACATGTGTGAATAAATAGATCACAATGTGTCCCTAGCAAGCCTCTAGTTGGCTAGCTCGTTGATCAATAGATAATCATGGTTTCCTGATCATGGACATTATATATCATTGATAACGAGATCACATCATTGGGAGAATGATGTGATGGACAAGACCCAATCCTAAGCATAGCACTAGATCGTATTGTTCGTATGCTAAAGCTTTTCTAATATCAAGTGTCTTTTCCTTCGACTGTGAGATTGTGCAACTCCCGGATACCGTAGGAGTGCTTTGGGTGTATCAAACGTCACAACGTAACTGGGTGACTATAAAGGTGCACTACGGGTACCTCTGAAAGTGTTTGTTGGGTTGGTACGAAACGAGATCGGGAATTGTCACTCCGTGTGACGGAGAGGTATCTCTGCGCCCACTCAGTAGAACATCATCATGAGCTCAATGTGACTAAGGAGTTAGTCACACGATGACGTGCTACGGAACGAGTAAAGAGACTTGCAGGTAACGAGATTAAACAAGGTATAGGCATACTGACGATCGAATCTCGGGCAAGTTCTATACCGACAGACAAAGGGAATTGTATACGGGATTGATTGAATCCTTGACATCATGGTTCATCCAATGAGATCATCGTGGAACATGTGGGAGCCACCATGGGTATCCAGATCCCGCTGATGGTTATTGGCCGGAGAGTGTCTCAGTATGTCTGCATGTTTCCCGAACCCGTAGGGTCTACAGACTTAAGGTTCGATGACGCTAGGGTTATAGGGAATTTTTATACAAGGTTACCGAAAGTTGTTCGGAGTCCCAGATGAGATCCCAGACGTCACGAGCAGCTCCGGAATGGTCCGGAGGTAAAGATTGATATATAGGATGGATGGTTTCGGACACCGGAAATGTTTCGGGCGTCATCGGTAGCGTACCGGGACCACCAGGACCACCGGAAATGGTCCCGAGGGTCCACCGGGAGGGGCCACCAGGCCCAAGAGGCAGCATGGGCCAAAAGGGGGAGGGCAACCATCCCAAAGTGGGCTGGTGCGTGTCCCACAAGAAGCCCAAGGCGCTGGAGGGAGAGAAGGGGGGAAACCCTTGGCGTTGGTGGGCCTAAGGCCCACCTAAGGGGTGCGCCACCCCTCCCCCTGCCCTGGCCACCGCACCTCCCATCTGGGGGGGCTCCCGCACCACCTAGGGGGTAAACCCTATGGGTGGCACCCCCCTCCCCTCCTCCTATAAATAGAGAGGGTTTTGGGGCTGTTTTGCACACCGTTTCCTCTCTCCTCAACGCAGCCCTGCTCCCCTCCTTCCTCCTCCCACGGTGCTTGGCGAAGCCCTGCCGAGAGACCTCGTCTCTCCGTCGACACCACGCTGTCGTGCTGCCGGAGATATTCCCCAACCTCTCCCTCCTCCTTGCTGGATCAAGGTGCGGGAGACGTCACCGGGCTGCACGTGTGTTGAACGCGGAGGTTCCGTGGTTCAGCACTAGATCGGAATCACACCGCGATCTGAATCGCTGCGAGTACGACTCCATCAACCGCGTTCTAGCAACGCTTCCTCTTAGCAATCTTCAAAGGTATGAAGATGCACTCACCCCTCTCTTGTTGCTGGTCTCTCCATAGGAAGATCTGAATATGCATAGGAAAATTTTGAATTTATGCTACGTTACCCAACAGTGGCATCCGAGCCAGATTTTCTATGCATAGATTCTATGCATGACTAGAACACAAAAGGTTGTGGGCGATGATTTGTCAATTGCTTGCCGCTACTAGTCTTATTCTTTTCCAGCGGTATTGTGGGATGAAGCGGCCCGGACCGACCTTACATGTACGCTTACGCGAGACTAGTTCCACCGACAGACATGCACACCGTGCATAAAGGTGGCTAGCGGGTGTCTGTCTCTCCTACTCTAGTCGGATTGGATTTGATAAAAAGGGTCCTTATGAAGGGTAAATAGCTTTGGCATATCATCGTTGTGGCTGTCACGTAGGTAAGAAGGCGTTCTTGCTAGAAACCCAAATCAGCCACGTAAAACTTGCAACAACAATTAGGGGACGTCTAACTTGTTTTTGGAGGGTTTGACATGTGATGTGATATGGCCAAAGTTGTGATGTTGCATGTATGATGTATGAGATGATCATGTTATTGTAATAGGTTTCACGACTTGCATGTAGATGAGTATGACAACCGGCGGGAGCCATAGGAGTTGTCTTAATTTATTGTATGAGATGCAACGCCATGTGCTTACTACTTTTACTTCGTTTCTAATGGTTAGCTATAATAGTAGTGATAGTAGTAGTTGGCATGATGACTTCACGGAGACACGATGATGGAGATCATGATGATGGAGATCATGGTGTCATGCCAGTGACAATGATGATCATGCGATGCCTCAAGATGGAGATCAAAAGAGCAAAGCTGATAATGGCCATATCATGTCACTATATGATTGCATTGTGATGTTTATCATGTTTTTCATCTTATTGCTTAGAATGACGGTAGCATAATAAGATGATGCCTCTTAAAATTTCGATAATGTATTCCCCTAAGTGTGCACCGTTGTGAAGGATCGTTGTCTTGAAGCACCACGTGATGATCGGGTGTGATAGATTCTAACGTTCGCATACAACGGGTGTAAGCCAGATTTACACACGCGAAACACCTAGGTTGACTCGACGAGCTTAGCATGTACAGACATGACCTCGAATACAAGAGACCGAAAGGTCGAACATGAGTCGTATGGTTGAATACGATCAGCATGAAGTTGCTCACCATGATGACTAGTCTGTCTCACGTGATGATCGGACACGAGTTAGTCAACATGGATCATGTATCGCTTAGATGACTAGAGGGATGTCGATTTAAGTGGGAGTGCATACTTAATTTGATTAAACAAACTTAATTGTCATGAACTTAGTCTAAAAGTTGTCTTTATAAATATTGTAGATGGCCAATGTCAACCTCAATTTCAACGCATTCCTAGAGAAAAACAAGCTGAAAGATGATGGTAGCAACTATGCGGACTGGGTTCGCAACTTGAAGCTCATTCTTGAAGCAGCTAAAAAGGCTTATGTCCTTGATGCGCCGCTAGGTGACCCTCCCGCTCCTGCAGCAACCCAGTACATTCTGAACGTCTCGCAAACGCGGAGTGATGACTACTCTCTGGTTAGGTGTGGCATATTATACAGTTTGGAAACGGGGCTCCAAAGGCGTTTTGAGCAACACGGTGCATATGAGTTGTTCCAAGAGCTGAAACTGGTTTTTCAAGCTCATGCCCGTGTCAAGAGATATGAAGTCTCCGACAAGTTCTTTAGCTGTAAGATGGAGAACAGTTCTGTCAGTGAGCACATACTCAAAATGTC
The DNA here is from genome assembly GCF_904849725.1 of Hordeum vulgare subsp. vulgare. Taxonomy (NCBI): domain Eukaryota; kingdom Viridiplantae; phylum Streptophyta; class Magnoliopsida; order Poales; family Poaceae; genus Hordeum; species Hordeum vulgare. The sequence continues at coordinate 187,232,815 of NC_058519.1, read as the reverse complement.
TGGGTTACACGGTCTTCTGACTTCACTCGGAGTCGAACTTCCAGATGATGCTATAATTGATAGAATCCTCCAGTCTCTCCCACCAAGCTACAAAGGTTTTGATCTGAACTACAACATGCAAGGCATGGAGAAGACCATTCCCGAGTTGTACTCGATGCTCAAGTCTGCAGAAGTAGAAATCAAGAAAGAGCATCAAGTTTTGATGGTCAACAAGACCACCAGTTTCAAGAAGGGAAAGGGTAAGAAGAACTTCAAGAAAGACGGCAAAGTCGTTGCCATGCCCGGTAAGCCAGATGCCGAGAAGAAGAAAAAGAATGGACCCAAGCCTGAGACCGAGTGCTTCTATTGCAAGGGAAAGGGTCACTGGAAGCGGAACTGCCCCAAGTACTTAGCGGACAAGAAGGCCGGCAACGTTAAAGGTATATGTGATATACATGTTATTCATGTGTACCTTACCAGCGCTCGTAGTAGCTCCTGGGTATTTGATACCGGTGATGTTGCTCACATTTGCAACTCAAAACAGGAACTGCGGAATAAGCGGAGGCTGGCCAAGGATGAGGTGACGATGTGCGTCGGGAATGGCTCCAAGGTCCATGTGATCGCCGTCGGCACGCTACCTCTACATCTACCGTCGGGATTAGTTTTAAACCTTAATAATTGTTATTTAGTACCATCTTTGAGCATGAGTATTGTATCAAGGTCTTGCTTAATGCGAGACGACTACTCATTTAAGTCAGAGAATAATGGTTGTTCTATTTATATGAGTGATATGTCTTATGGTCATGCTCCGCTCGTGAATGGTTTATTCTTGATGAATCTCGATCGTGATGTTACACATATTCATAGTGTTAGTACCAAAAGATGTAAAGTTGATAACGATAGTCCCACATACTTGTGGCACTGCCGCCTTGGTCATATCGGTGTTAAGCGCATGAAGAAGCTCCATACCGATGGACTATTAGAGTCTCTTGACTTTGAATCATTTGACACATGCAAACTGTGCCTCATGGGAAAGATGACTAAGACTCCATTCTCAGGAATAACGGAGAGAGCGACCGACTTATTGGAAATAATACATACTGATGTGTGTGGTCCAATGAACGTTGAAGCTCGCGGTGGCTACCGTTATGTTCTCACTCTCACTGATGATTTGAGTAGATATGGGTATATCTACTTGATGAAGCACAAATCTGAGACGTTTGAAAAGTTCAAGGAATTTCAGAGTGAGGTTGAGAATCAACATGACAGAAAAATTAAGTGTCAACGATCTGATCGTGGAGGAGAATATTTGAGTCACCAGTTTGGCACACACGTGAGGAAGTGTGGAATCATTTCACAACTGACCCCGCCTGGCACACCGCAACGCAACAGAGTGTCTGAACGTCGTAATCGCACTTTATTAGATATGGTACGATCTATGATGTCTCTTACCGACTTACCGCTATCATTTTGGGGATACGCATTAGAAACTGCAGCAGTCACTTTAAATAGGGCACCGTCTAAATCCGTTGAGACGACCCGTATGAACTATGGTTTGGCAAGAAACCTAAGTTGTCGTTTCTTAAAGTTTGGGGCTGCGATGCTTATGTGAAGAAACTTCAACGAGAGAAGCTCGAACCCAAAGCGGAGAAATGCGTATTCATAGGATACCCTAAGGAAACTATTGGGTATACCTTGTATCTTAGATCCGAAGGTAAAACCTTTGTTGCCAAGAACAGATCCTTTCTAGAGAAAGAGTTTCTCTCGAAAGAAGTAGGTGGGAGGAAAGTAGAACTTGATGAGGTAATTACACCCCCTCTCGAACAGGGAAGTAGCGCAGCATGAGAAATTGTTCCTGTGGCGCCTACACCAACTGAAGAGGAAGTTAATGATAATGATCATGAAGCTTCGGGTCAAGTTACTACTGAATCCGGAAGGTCCACAAGGGCACGCTCCGCACCAGAGTGGTACGGCAACCCTGTGATGGAAATCATGTTGTTAGACAACGTTGAACCTTCGAACTATGAAGAAGCAATGGAGGGCCCGGATTCCAACAAATGGCTTGAGGCTATGAAATCCGAGATAGGATCCATGTATGAGAACAAAGTATGGACTTTGGTGGACTTGCCCGATGACCGGCGAGCCATAGAAAATAAATGGATCTTCAAGAAGAAGACCGATGCAAACGGTAATGTGACCGTTTATAAAGCTCGACTTGTCGCAAAGGGTTTTCGACAAATTCAAGGAGTTGACTACGAAGAGACTTTCTCTCCCGTAGCGAAGCTGAAATCAGTCTGAATCATGTTAGCAATTGCCGGCTTTTATGATTATGAAATTTGGCAAATGGACGTCAAAACAACGTTCCTTAACGGGAATCTTAAGGAAGAGTTGTATATGATGCAACCAGAAGATTTTGTCGACCCTAAGGGTGCTAACAAAGTGTGCAAGCTCCAGCGCTCCATCTATGGGCCGTTGCAAGCATGTCGGAGTTGGAACATTCGCTTCAATGAGGTGATTAAAGCGTTTGGGTTCATACAGGTTTACGGAGAAGCCTGTCCGTACAAGAAAGTGAGTCGGAGCTCTGTAGCTTTCCTCATACTGTATGTGGATGACATATTATTGATGGGGAATAATATAGAAATGTTGGAGAGCATAAAGGCCTATTTGAACAAGAGTTTTTCGATGAAGGACCTTGGAGAAGCTGCATACATATTAGGCATCAAGATCTAGAGAGATAGATCGAGACGCCTCATAGGTCTTTCGCAAAGTACATACCTTGACAAGATTTTGAAGAAGTTCAATATGGAAAACTCAAAGAAGGGGTTCTTGCCAGTTTTGCAAGGTATGAGATTGAGTAAGACTCAGTCACCGACCACGACAGCAGATAGAGAGAAGATGAGTATTGTCCCCTACGCTTCAACTGTAGGCTCTCTAATGTATGCCATGTTGTGTACCAGACCTAATATAAACCTTGCCATAAGTTTGGTAGGGAGGTACCAAAGTGATCCCAGTATGGAACACTGGACAGCGGTCAAGGATATCCTTAAGTACCTGAAGAGGACTAAGGAGATGTTTCTCGTTTATGGAGGTGACGAAGAGCTCGTCGTAAAGCGTTACGTTGATGCTAGCTTCGACACAGATCCGGATGACTCTAAGTCACAGACCGGATACATGTATGTTTTGAATGGTGGGGCAGTGAGCTGGTGCAGCAGCAAGCAAGAAGTCGTGGCTGCATCTACATGTGAAGCGGAGTACATAGCTGCTCCAGAAGCGGCTCATGAAGGAATTTGGATGAGGGAGCTCATCACCGACCTTGGAGTGGTTCCAAGCGCGTCGGGTCCAATGACACTCTTCTGTGATAACACTGGGGCCATTGTCAAAGCCAAGGAGCCCAGGTTTCACCGGAAGACGAAGCACATCAAACGCCGCTACAACTCCATCGACGACCATGTCCAGAGTGGAGTAATAGAGATTTGTAAAGTACATACGGGTCTGAATGTTGCAGACCCGTTGACTAAACCTCTTCCTCGAGAAAAACATGATCAACACCATAATGCTATGGGTGTTCTATACATCACGATGTAACTAGATTATTAACTCTAGTGCAAGTGGGAGACTGTTGGAAATATGCCCTAGAGGCAATAATAAAATGGTTATTATCATATTTCCTTGTTCATGGTAATCGTCTATTGTTCATGCTATAATTGTATTAACAGGAAACAGTAATACATGTGTGAATAAATAGATCACAATGTGTCCCTAGCAAGCCTCTAGTTGTCTAGCTCGTTGATCAATAGATGATCATGGTTTCCTGATCATGGACATTAGATGTCATTGATAACGGGGTCACATCATTGGGAGAATGATGTGATAGACAAGACCCAATCCAAACCATAGCACTAGATCGTATTGTTCGTATGCTAAAAGCTTTTCTAATGTCAAGTGTCTTTTCCTTTGACCGTGAGATTGTGCAACTCCCGGATACCGTAGCAGTGCTTTGGGTGTATCAAACGTCACAACGTAAATGGGTGACTATAAAGGTGCACTACGGGTACCTCTGAAAGTGTCTGTTGGGTTGGTACGAATCGAGATCGGGATTTGTCACTCCGTGTGACGGAGAGGTATCTCTAGGCCCACTCGGTAGAACATCATCATGAGCTCAATGTGACTAAGGAGTTAGTCGCACAATTACGTGCTACGGAATGAGTAAAGAGACTTACCGGTAACGAGATTGAACAAGGTATAGGCATACCGACGATCGAATCTCGGGAAAGTTCTATACCGACAAACAAAGGGAATTGTATACAGGATTGATTGAATCCTTGACATCGTGGTTCATCCGATGAGATCGTCGTGGAACATGTGGGAGCCACCATGGGTATCCAGATCCCGCTGATGGTTATTGGCTGGAGAGTGTCTCAGTCATGTATGCATGTTTCCCGAACCCGTAGGGTCTACACACTTAAGGTTCGATGACGCTAGGGTTATAGGGAAATGTAATACGAGGTTACCGAAAGTTGTTTGGAGTCCCGGATGAGATCTCGGACATCACGAGGAGCTCCGAAATGGTCTGGAGGTAAAGATTGATATATAGGATGGATGGTTTCGAACAACGGAAATGTTTCGGGCGTCATCGGTAGCGTACCGGAACCACCGGAAATGGTCCCGGGGGTCCACCGAGAGGGGCCACGAGGCCCAAGAGGAAGCATAGGCCAAAAGGGGGAGGGCAACCAGCCCAAAGTGAGCTGGTGCGCCTCCCACAAGAGGCCCAAGGCGCGGGAGGGAGAGAAGGGGGGACCCTAGGCACTGGTGGGCCTAAGGCCCACCTAAGGGGTGCGCCACCCCTCCCCCTGCCCTGGCCACCGCACCTCCCATCTGGGGGGGGCTGCCGCACCACCTAGGGGGGAAACCCTAGGGGTGGCACCCCCCCTCCCCTCCTCCTATAAATAGAGAGGGGTTTGGGGCTGTTTTGCACACCGTTTCCTCTTTCCTCGGCGCAGCCCTGCTCCCCTCCTTCCTCCTCCTCCCATGGTTCTTGCTGAAGCCCTGCTGGGAGACCTCGTCTCTCCATCGACACCATGTCATCGTGCTGTCAGAGATCTTCCCCAACCTCTCCGTCCTCCTTGCTGGATCAAGGTGCGGGAGACGTCACCGGGTTGCACGTGTGTTGAACGCAGAGGTGTCGTGGTTCGGCACTAGATCGGAATCACACCGCGATCTGAATCGCCGCGAGTACGACTCCATCAACTGCATTCTAGCAACGCTTCCTCTTAGCGATCTTCAAAGTTATGAAGATGCACTCACCCCTCTCTCATTGCTGGTCTCTCCATAGGAAGATCTGAATATGCGTAGGGAAATTTTGAATTTATGCTACGTTACCCAACAGGCCCACCCACCCCGAAGGGTCTCATGGGCTGTGGGAGGACGTGGACCAGCCCTTAGTGGGCTGGGCGAAGCCTCCACTAAATCCCAAGGCGGGTTGGAGGTGGGAAGGAAAGAAACCCAAAGGTGGAAAAGGTGGAAAGGGTTTCCAAGTAGAGAGGAGGAATCCTACTCCTAGTAGGATTGGAGTAGGACTCCTCCACCTGCAATTTCAGCCAAACCTTGAGGGTTTGAGGCTGCCTCCTCCCCTCCCTCCCTCCTATATATACTAGAGGTTTTAGAGGTGAGGGCTAACCCTAATTGCCACGTGCTCCCTCTACTTCTCTCTAGATCTGTTTCTCCTCTAGTCTAGTTCGGCGGTGCTTAGACGAAGCCCTGCTGGATTAGTTCACCACCACCACGCTGACGTGATGGATAACTCATCTACCTCTCCGCCCCATCTTACTGGTTCAAGACAGCGGGGATCGTCATCGAGTTGTATGTGTGCTGAATGCGGAGGTGCCGTCCGTTCGGTAGTAGATCGGGATGGATCATGATGGGATCGCGGGACGGATCGTGATGAGATCGCGGGACGGGCTTCGATTTGGCTTGCGAAGATGTTCCACTACATCAACCGCGTTATATACGCTTCCGCTTACCAATCTGCAAGGGTATGTAGATGTACTCTCCCCTCTCGTAGATGATCATCACCACGGATAGGTATTGCGTGTGCGTAGGAAATTTTTTGTTTCCCATGCTACGTTTCCCAACAGTGGCATCATGAGCTAGGTTCATGCGTAGATGATATCTCGAGTAGAACACAAAAGAGTTTGTGGGAGTTGATGTTCAATTTGCTGCCCTACTTAGTCTTTTCTTAATTCGGCGGTATTGTTGGATTGAAGTGGCGTTGACCAACTTTACTCGTACGCTTACGAGAGACCGGTTTCATCGACTGACCTACAACTTGTTGCATAAAGATGACTGGCAGGTGTCTGTTTCTTCAACTTTAGTTGAATTGGATTTGACCGAGGTGTTCCTTGGAGAAGGTTAAATAGCAATTTGCATATCACCGTTGTGGCTTTGTGTAAGTAAGATGAGATCATACTAGATACCCATAGCAGCCACGTAAAACATGCAACAACAAATTAGAGGACGTCTAACTTGTTTTTACAGGGTATGCATGTGATGTGATATGGCCAAAGACATGATATGATATATTGGATGTATGAGATGATCATGTTGTAGTAGTTAAATATCGACTTGCACGTCGATGCTACGGCAACCGGCAGGAGCCATAGGGTTGTCTTTAAACTAATGTTTGTGCTTGTAGATGTTTTTACTATATCGCTAGGTTGTAGCTTTAGTAGTAATAGCATAGATAGCGCGACAACCTGGATGGCGGCACGATGATGGAGATCATGATGATGGATATCATGGTGCGGCGTCGGTGACGATGCAGATCATGTCGTTGCTTTGGTGATGGAGATCAAAAAGCACAAGTTCATAGCCATATCATGTCACTTATGATTTTCATGTGATGTTAATCCTTTTATGCACCTTATTTTGCTTAGAACGATGGTAGCATTATAAGGTGATCCCTCACTAAAATTTCAATATAAAATTGTGTCCTCCACGACTGTGCACCGTTGCGACAGTTCAACATTTCAAGACACCACGTGATGATCGGGTGTGATGGACTCAACGTTCACATACAACGGGTGCAAAACAGTTGCACACGCGGAACACTAGGGTTAAACTTGACGAGCCTAGCATGTACAGACATGGCCTCCGAAGACAATAGACCGAAAGGTCGAGCATGAATCATATAGTTGATATGATCAACATGGAGATGTTCACCACTGAAACTATACTCAACTCACGTGATGATCAGACTTGAGTTAGTGAATTTGGATCATGTGTCACTCGAATGACTAGAGGGGTGTCTATTTCAGTGGGATTTATTAGTAATATGATTAGCTAAACTCAATTATCATGAACATAGTCAAAAGGTCTTTGCAAATTATGTTGTAGCTTGCGCTATAGCTCTATTGTTTTTGATATCATCCAAGAGAAAATTTAGTTGAAAGATGATAGTAGCAATTATGCGGAATGGGTCCGTAAACTGAGGATTGTCCTCATTGTTGCGCAGAAGGCTTAAGTCTTTGTAGCGACCCAACCTGAAACGGCCAAGTCTCTGGTGTTTTTGTACCATCCCAAGATCATGCTGGTATACACACACAACATCAATGTATATATGGGGAGTTCAATCACACAGCTTTATTAACCAGATCTCATATCGAGTACTTTTTTACAGTAAAGATTACAATTAAGAGGTTGAAGGCCAACTAATGAGATAACTAAACGAAGACTAGCGGAACCTTCAAAAGTAGTAGAGTCCATCTGACTACAGGGCATATCACTGAGCGTAGATTGTGTCCTCACTCCTGGTCGGAAAAGTACTCTACAACATGACATGTTGCATCCGTGTAGGTCAGCATATTGAATATGCCGGCAAGTCACAAAAGAGAGAGGTGAAAAAGTATCATCTATGCTATATGCATATATGGCAGGTGGGGCTGTAAGTTTTTTTTAACGGAAAGCAAAATTTTCTCCTACAACAAGAGAGGGGCTAAAAGCAAAATTTTACTACATTGTTGGTTGTTAATGAGATGGTTCCACCCACCATATCTCATACCCAAGTTATCAATAATACCGACATCATTGATTTGTTTCTGTTGAGAATTCTAGATAGTTTATGTTCCTTCGGCTCAAGTTGTCCATGACCGTGGACATGGCTAATCGATTAGGTTTGAGTACTCTGCACAGTTTTGCACACGTTCCCCACAAGATTTGATCGCCTCCGTTGGAGTCCTCACACTTCAGGCTGTTTGAGAACCGGATGATCAAAACATGGTCTTCCAACGGGTTCCCCTGAGCCACTGTCGGTGCCCCTCCAATCCTACCGTTCTTCTACATCTCCTAGCTCCGCCCATCCAGAGTCACCACGTTGTCCAACCAAGCCAGATCCCATAATGACTTGTGGCTGTGCAGGTAAGCCTTGGGTCTTGAAGCATCCATCCATCTCTTCGTGCCTGGGTGAAGCTTTCTACAAGATGTCATGGCACTTCCCCATGCATCTCGAGACGTCCACTGGTTTCCCCACGGAGACCATCTAAACCATCCTTCACCCAGAGGTGTGTTGCATGACGAGGCCTTTAGAAGTCTTGAAATATTTCGGTCTTGATGAACTAATTCTCACAAAACTCGTGATAAACACTCAGCCAAAACCCCGTCTACTAAAAGCATAGCAAAATAATATTATCGTCCCGGGCGAAGTAACAAGGGTGGTGGGTGCCTACCACATGATACTGCATCAAGATCCAAATTTCCAAGTACCAACTTTGCATGCAATGGGTGGAGAAGGTTGAACTACAATGCATATAAAACCATAGGTAAAACATGATCAACGTGACTTGCCTTGTTGACGACTGTCGAACTCGAGCGCAAGCTCCGCACTCTGGATGATCTAACGAAACAATAATTTCACACAATAAGCATCACAACAGCAAGTAAACAAAATAAAGAAACAAACAAAAAGTGACTAGAACAAAAGAGAAACAAAATTATCCTACAAGAACTAAAACAGAATCTATTTTGTTGAAAACCCCAAGATAAAATATCCTAAAAATTCTGAAACTAAACCTACTGATAAATAAGATCACTAGTGATCAGTAGCAAAAATAATAAACTCAAAAGCTATTTTTAAACTCCCGGTATTCACAAAACAAGATTTGAAACAAATCTGTTGAAATTCAGATTTAACATATTCCAACATAGGCAAAAATTATATCTACAGAAACTAAATATAATTTGTGATCCAACACAAAAAGAATCACATAATTTGGAGTTATAGAATAAAAGTTATAGAGATTCTGAGTTTAGGATCTAATCTGTTTTTGGAAATAAAAACAGAAATAGACTAGGCAACGTGGTAGATTCCTATTGGCTAGATAACATGCGCTGAGAAAGCTAACTCACGAATGGCCGCAAAACAACAGAAAACCCTTCGGCTAAAATAATTTAACAGAAAACTGCCTGGTTTTCTTAACTAAACCGAACAGGTATTGTACTTCTAATCTAAACCATCGTCGGGAGATCTAACGAAGGAGAGAAACAGGGAGCTCACCGTGGCTGGCACGGCTCTGCGGCGAGGTCCGAGGCGGCGACCGAAGCTAGTTGAGGTGGCTGGGGCGACTCCGGTGGCTGGCCGAGGCGGCGGAGGGGCTCTGTCGGTGGCAGAGCTCCGGGGGCTTCCCCTGGTGGCAGCGGAGGGGTGCGGGGGCGACGGGAGGAGCGGCAGCAGGGGCCTGGGAACCTTCGACCGGCAGGAATTCCGATGAGCTCGTGGCGGCGTTCCGAGGCGTGGGGAGGTGGGGGTCGGGTGCGGAACGGAGAGAGAGGGTCGAGGGCAGTTTATATAGGGGCTCAGAGGGTGTTAGAAGGGAAGGAGCAAGGTGATCGGGGCTCGGATTCACCAGCTCCGGCAAGGAAGGTTCCTCGCAATGTAGAAGGAAGGTGGAGGTCGTGAGGAAGAAGAAAGAGGATACGGGCCAGATTCGGATTCGGGCCCATGGCAGATTTTCTATTAAAAGCGTTTAGTTTCCTTTTATTTAAAGATAGGAAAGAAACCCTTCGAAAGGAAATAAATCCTACTCCGAAAATATTGGTATAATATATCAAAATGATGAGAGAAAAATTCCCACAACGTGGATATTTTCTTTTGCAAAAAAGAAAAACTTAAAAAATAATTTTTTTAAAACCAATAAAAACCAATTTTTTCCTTCTAAAATTTTTGGCACAAAATTTCTTCTGACTTTTTGGGGTGTCATGTTACCTCTTCTCTTTCTTGCTTGGCAAGATAATTGTCAGGCATTTTGTGAGTGAAAAATCTTGTGCCAAAAATAAATGCAAATCAAATACCGAAAGAAAATTTAAATGCCACCATCATTAAAATAAAATGCATAGATTCTTAGATACAATTGTAAAACATTCCAAATTGAAAATTTGGGATGTTACAAACCTACCCACCTTAAGATGAATCTCGCCCTCGAGATTTGGGTTGGCTAGAAAATAGGTGTGGGTGGTCTCGACGAAGATCCTCTTCTCGCTCCCAGGTGGCTTCTTCCTCGGTGTGATGACTCCACAAAACCTTGCAAAGCTTGATGATCTTGCTACGAGTAACTCTGTTGGCAGTCTCGAGAATCCTGACGGGCTTCTCCTCGTAAGTCAGATCACTGTCAAGCTGTATGGCCTCTAGGGGCACTATGTCTCTAAACGGAATATCATCCATTTCAGCATGGCATTTCTTCAACTGGAAACGTGGAAAACATCATGAATTCCGGACAATCCTTCCGGCAATTCCAGCTTCTATGCAACTTCCCCCCTACATTCAAGAATTTTGTAGGGGCCAATGAATCTGGGTGCTAACTTTCCTTTTACACCAAATCTCTTGACTCCTCGAAGTGGGGACACACGAAGGTATGCTCGATCTCCCACTTCGTATGTTACTTCCTTGTGTTTGCTATCAGCATAACTTTTCTGTCTGGACTAAGCCATCTTGAGTCGGTCACGGATCAACTTGACCTTCTATTCAGAATCTTAGATAAGATCGGGACCAAAGAGTTTCCGGTCTCCAACACCGTCCCACATCAATGGTGTTCTGCACCTCCTTCCGTATAAAGCTTCGAAAGGGGCCATCTTCATACTGGTCTGATAGATGTTGTTGTATGAGAACTCTGCGTAAGGCAAATTTTCATCCCAGCTAGACCCATAGTCTAGTGCACAGGCTCTCAACATGTCCTCCAGAATATGGTTGACTCTCTCGGTCTGTCCATCGGTCTGTGGGTGAAAAGTTGTACTGAACTCCAATCTCGTTCCCAAGGTTTCGTGTAGTTGATGCAAAAACTTTGACGTGAATTGGGTTCCTCTATCTGAGACGATACTCCTCGGAACTCCATGCAGACATACAATCATGGTCATATATATCTTGGCCAGCTTAGCACTCGTGTAGGTAGTCTTCACGGGAATGAAATGAGCTACCTTGGTCAAACGTTCGACCACTACCCAGATAGAATCATAACCTAAACGGGTCCAAGGTAATCCGGTGATGAAGTCCATACCAAGCTTCTCCCATTTCCACTCGGGTATTGGCAATGGTTGAAGTAATCCTGTTGGCTTCTGATGTTCGGCCTTTACTCGCTGACAAACATTGCATATTTCTACATACTCAGCAATATCCTTCTTCAGTTCTGTCCACCAGAAACTTTCCTTTAAGTCTAGATACATCTTGGTGTTGCTCGGGTTTATCGAGTACGGTGAATCGTGGGCTTCCTGAAGTATCAACTTCCTGAGTTCAGGATCATTGGGCACATAGATTCGGACCTCAAACCATATAGTTCCATGTTCATCCTCACGAAAACCTTTAGCCTTCCCGTCATTCATTATTTGCTTTATCTCAGCTATTTCCTTGTCTGACTTCTGAGCTTCACAGATTTTTTCGGTCAAGGTAGACTGAATCTCCAGCGTGGCTACATATCCTCTTGGAACTATTTCTAGTTTAAGCTCTCTAAGATTGTCGGCTAACTCCTGGGGTAACCCTCCCGCTATGAGTGTGTTCACATAACTCATACGGCTCAAGGCATCTGCTACAACATTTGCCTTCCCTGGGTGATAATGCAATCTCATGTCATAGTCCTTGATCAACTCTAGCCATCTCCTCTGTATGAGGTTCAACTCCTTCTACGTGAAAATATATTTCAGGCTCTTGTGATCAGTGTAAATATCACAACTATTTCCGATAAGGAAATGTCTCCTAGTCTTGAGTGCGTGCACTACGGCTGCTAACTCCAAATCATGTGTGGCATAGTTCAACTCATGAGTTCGGAGCTGCATGGATGCATAGGCTACAACTTTTTCTTCTTGCATGAGTACTCCTCCAAGTCCTTGATGTGATGCGTCACAATACACCTGGAAGTCCTTCCGAATGTTCGGCAATATCAGCACTGGGGTGGTAACCAAACGTTTCTTCAACTCTTGGAAACTGGCTCCACATTCCTCGGCCCAATTATACTTGGACTCCTTCTTCAACAACTCTGTCATGGGCTTGGCAATCTTCGAGAAGTTCTCAATAAACCTCTGGTAATATCTGGCAAGTCCGAGAAAACTGTGGATCTCCTTAACTGAGGTGGGTGCTATCCATTCGGTGACTACTCCAACCTTGGCGGGATCCACTCTATTCCGTCTCCTGAAATAATGTGTCCGAGGAATGCGACTTCCTTCAACCAAAATTCACATTTGCTGAACTTCGCGTATAACTGATGCTCTCGCAGCTTCTCCAAAACTAAACGCAAGTGTTCCTTGTGTCCTTCCTCATTCTTGGAGAATATCAGTATGTCATCGATGAACACCACGACAAACTTGTCCAAATATTCCATAAATACCTTGTTCATCATACTCATAAAATATGCACGAGCATTAGTCAAACCAAATGACATGGATGTGACTCATATAGACCATACCTTGTGGTGAAGGTTGTCTTGGGTATATCCTATTCATGAATTTTCAACTGATGATACCCTGATCGAAGATCGATCTTGGAGAACACTCGGGCTCCAACTAACTAGTCAAACAAATCGTTGATCATCGGCAAGGTATACTTGTTCTTGATGGTCGCCTCGTTCAATGCACGATAATCGACTACCATTCTCAAGGATTTATCCTTGTTCTCTACCAAGAGAACTCGGGCTCCCCAAGGTGACAAACTTGGGCGAATATACCCTTTGTCTATTAACTCCTTGATCTGCTTCTTGATTTCTTTTAAATCATTTGCGGGCATCCGATATGGTCTCTTGGATATTGGGGCTGTCCCTGGTAATAATTCGATCAGAAATTCAATCTCTCTATCCGGTGGCATGCCTGGCAATTCCGGCGGGAATACCTCTGGAAAGTCTTGTACGGTCAGCACGTCCTCCTAAACAACTCCCGTGAGAGAATTTACCCATTTACTTTTTGGTGGGCGTTGGGAAACGTACTTAATCCGCTTTCGCTCTGGGGTGGTGAGAAAAATACACTTAAGGGCAAAATCAATGTTTCCTTCATACTTGGTCAACCAATCCATGCCTAGGATTACATCCAATCCCTGTGACTCTAATACGATGAGGTCGGTGGGAAATTTATGGTTTCCGATGTTGAGGCTGAGTGCATGGCATCCTATGCCGGCTGTCATCATGCCCCCTAGGGAACTGACCTTAATGGGCTGACTGAGGGTTCTAGTTGGTAAATTATACTTTTCCACAACTACCCTTGATATGAATGAATGTGTTGCACCAGAATCAAAAAGTACCAGTACTGGACGTGAATTTAGCAAAAACTTACCAACCACCGTATCGGGGTGATCATAGACCTCTTCAACATCGATGTGCTTCACCTGAGCTCTGGGAAAAGGATTGGGCTTCTTTGCTGCTGAGTTGCCATTGCCATTTCCATTTCCTAGCTTGTTCTGGGGACATTCATTGGCATAGTATCCTGTCTTATTGCTCTTGAAGCAGGTGATATGGTTCAGATCCTTCTGATTTGGAGCGGGCTGGTGTTGAGTGCCATTACCTCCATTGTCATTCTTGAAGTTACTACCGTTGCGGTTGTTCCCATTTCCTCCATGGTTGTGGCCTCCATGGTTATGCACTGGATGGTTATGGTGGGTGTGTCCTCCAAACTTACCGGATCATGTTCCGGTATTCCCTGAATAGGGGGAGTAACAGGGCTTCTATTGAGCTCCATAATTGAACTTCCCATGTCCATACATCCGTTTGCGGTTCTCAATCTGTTGTTGTTTTCCCTCCAAGATGAGGGCCTTGTCTACCAGCTCCTGGTAGTTGTTGAAGTTGGCCACAGTCAGCTGAATGTTCAACTCATCGTTGAGTCCTTCCATGAACTTCTCCTGCTTGTCCGCATCATCGGCCACATCTCCAGGTGCATATCGGGCGAGCATGCTGAATTCATCAACATGTTGATCCATAGAGCGGTTTCCCTGGTGTAAGTTGCAAAACTCACGCTTCTTCAGACTCATGGCTCCAGGTGAGACATGAGCGGTGCGGAAGGCTTGCTTCAACTGCTCCCAAGTCACACCAGTAGTGGGGTGTGTGGTGGTGTAGTTCACACACCATGCAGCTGTGGGGCCTTCAAGTTGATGTGCGGCAAAGCGCACCTTCTCAGGTTCAGTACATCCAGTAGTTGTTAGTTTCCTCTCCATCTTGCGGAGCCAATCATCTACCACAATGGGCTCAACGCTGCTGGAGAAAGTCAGAGGATTCAACCTCAAAAAACGGGTGAGATTGTTGGCCTAGGGTGGATGATGGTTGTTGTTATTGTTCTGGTTCTGAATGATCAACTACATCGGGGTATTCTGCTGTTGGATTAATTGAGTGAGTTCCAGCGGGAAGTTGGAGGCAGGATCACGTCTCGGAGGCATCTGGTGTTTTAGAGGGATGAGAATTAGCATATAACAAGGGTCTAAAGAGAAAATTGCACTACCCATATGAAATGCAACAAACAATTATCACACCACACATTTATTCATTAATCATCTCAAAAGGTTCAAACACGGGGATACAAGTTTGCGATAACCTAAACATCGGCCTAAACGTTTAACGATAAGATAAATTGGTGGACTTGTCTATGTGTCCTCCTCATAAATGCATGTTGGTGGGTCCGTCGGTAGAGCTTGCTTCATAGTCCTCCTTGTTGCTGATCAAGGGGGCTACGTCTCTTTCAGGGTGAAGATTTTCGCCCATGTCCAATTCTTCCTCGAGATATGCGACGCGAGCCTTCAACTTCTCTATCCTCTCCAAGAAGTCCTTCACCTCTTGTTCATGCTCATAGTGGGATTATCGGGCTTCTTCTTCAAGGTCGAGTTCGTGGATCATCAGTTGCTTGATCTTCTTTGCGTCCTTGCTTACATGAAGCTCCAGAGTCCTGATGTGTGTTTCCAAGGTCTGGCCATAGGACACGAGAGTGTCTTCAGTCTTGGTCTTGATGATTTCTCCATCTGCTCCTCTCCGGGAGACCATGAATAAGTCTGGTGAAATGGGACAGCCTCTGTACACCTCCTTGATACGTCCGAGTGCACAGTGAACCGCCATGTCCCTTCCGAGAATCCAGCTGGGTGCGATGAACTTGAAGTCCATAGGTTCTGTGCGTGGATCGAAAGTCCTTCCAGGGATGTGCACCTCAATCCTGTAGCGTGCATCTACCGGGTATGACATGGTAGGTTTCCCGGTGATGGTTGGCAGAGCAATCCTTAGGTCCTTGGCGATCTGCATCAGCTCCTTTCCGAAGGGCATTGTTGCGTCGAGCTGGCAAAACTTTGTGACCTTAACTGGGATGAAGGTGGCCATCTAGAAAATATTGGAAAATCGGAGAGAAGTCAGAAATGAGCAGAAGAGAAATATAGAATATTTATAGATATAAGAAAATAGTTTTCTTCCTAAGGCTTTTCCAATCCTAGAAGTTACGTCCTACGGTTAGCGTGTGCTCTGATGCCATATATGTAGCGACCCGACCTGAAACGGCCAAGTCTTTGGTGTTTCTGTACCATCCCAAGATCATGCTCGTACACACACAGTACATCAATGTATATATCGAGAGTTCAATCACACAGCTTTATTAACCGGATCTCATATCAAGTACTTTAATAAAATAAAGATTACAATAAAGAGGCTAAAGGCCAACCCATGAGATAACTAAACGAAGACCAGCTGAAGCTTCAAAAGTAGTAGAGTCCATCTAACTCCAGGGCATATCACCGAGCGTAGATCGTGTCCTCACTCCTGGTCGGAAAAGTACTCTGCAACATGACACGTTGCAGCCGTGTAGGTCAGCATATTGAATATGCCGGCAAGTCACAAAAGAGAGAGGTGAAAAGTATCATCTATGCTATATGCATATATGGCAGGTGGGGTTGTAAGTTTTTTTTAGCGAAAAGCAAAATTTTCTCCTACAACAAGAGAGGGGCTAAAAGCAAAAATTTACTACATTGTTGGTTGTTAATGATGTGGTTCCACCAACCATATCTCATACCCAAGTTATCAATAATACCAACATCATTGATATTGTTTGTGTTGAGAATTCTAGATAGCTTCAGTTCCTTCGGCTCAAGTTGTCCATGACCGTGGACATGGCTAATCGATTAGGTTTGAGTACTCTCCACAGTTTTGCATACGTTCTCGACAAGATTTGATCGCCTCCGTTGGAGTCCTCGCACTTTAGGGTGTTTGAGAACCGAATGATCAAAACATGGTCTTCCAATGGGTTCCTCTGAGCCACTATCGGTGCCCATCCAATCCTACCATTGTTCTACAACTTGTAGCACCGCCTGTCCACAGTCACCACGTTGTCAAACCAAGCCAGAGCCCATGGTGACTTGTGGTTTTGCAGGTAAGCCTTGGGTCTTGAAGCATCCATCCATCTCTTCATGCATGGGTGAAGCTTTCTGAATGGTGTCGTGGCACTTCCCCATGCATCCCGGGTCATCCACTGGTTTCCCCAGGGATCCCGTCTAAACCATCCTTCACCCAGAGGTGTGTTGCATGACGAGGCCGAGAAAAGTCTTGAAAGCTTCCGGTCTTGATTATTAAATTCTCACAACACTCGTGATAAACACTCATCCAAAACCTCGTCTACTAAAAGCATAGGAAAATAAAATTATCGTCCCGGGCCAAGTAACAAGGGTGATGTGTGCCTACCACATGATACTACACCAAGATCCAAATTTCCAAGTACCTACTTTGCATGCAATGGGTGAAGAAGGTTAAACTACAATGCATATAAAACCATAGGTAAAACATGATCAACGTGACTTGCCTTGTTGACGACTATCAAACTCGATCGCTTCTAGATAACAAGCTTCACACTCCGGATCATCTAACGAAACAATAATTTCACACAATAAGCATCACAAAAGAAAGTAAACAAAATAAAGCAACAAACAAAAAGTGGCTAGAACAAAAAAGAAACAAAATTATCCTACAAGAACTAAAACAGAATTTGTTTTGTCGAAAACCCCAAGATAAATATCCTAAAAATTCTGAAACTAAACCTACTGATAAATAAGATCACTAGTGATCAGTAGTAAAAAGAATCAACTCAAAAGCTATTTTTAAACTCCCGATATTCACAAAACAAGACTTGAATCAAATCTGTTTAAATTCACATTTAACATATTCAAACATAGGCAAAAAGTTATATCTACAGAAACTACATAAAATTTGCGATCCAACGCAAAAAGAATTACCTAATTTGGAGTTATAGAATAAAAGTTATAGAGATTCTAAGTTTAGGATCTAATCTGTTTTCAGAAATAAAAAAAAGGAAAAAAAGACTAGGCTACGTGGCAAATTTCTATTGGCTAGATAACATGCGCTCAGAAAGCTAACTCACGAACGGCCGCAAAATAACAGAAAACCCTTCGGCTAAAATAACTTAATAGAAAACCGCCTGGTTTTCTTAACTAAACCGAACAGGTACTATAATTTTAATCTAAACCGTCGTCGGGAGATCTAACGGAGGAGAGAAACAGGGAGCTCACCGCGGCTGGCAGGACTCTCCGGCGAGGTCCGAGGCGGCAGTCGAAGGTGGTTGAGGCGGCTGGGGCGACTCCGATGCCTGGCCGAGGCGGCGTAGGGGCTCAGTCGGTGGCGGAGCTCCGGGGGCTTCCCCTGGTGGCGGCGGAGGGGTGCGGGGGCAACGAGAGGAGCAACACCAGGGGCCTGGGAAGCTTCGGCCGGCAGGAATTCCGGTGAGCTCGTGACGGTGTTCTGAGGCGTGGGGAG
Organism: Hordeum vulgare subsp. vulgare; assembly: GCF_904849725.1. Lineage (NCBI taxonomy): Eukaryota > Viridiplantae > Streptophyta > Magnoliopsida > Poales > Poaceae > Hordeum > Hordeum vulgare. The sequence continues at coordinate 187,214,591 of NC_058519.1, read as the reverse complement.
GTGGGGGTCGGGTGCGGAACGGAGAGAGATGTTGGGGAACATTGCATGGGAAACAAAAAAAATTGTACGCACACGAAGACCTATCATGGTGATGTCCATCTACGAGAGGAGATTTGGATCTACGTACCCTTGTAGATCGCACAGCAGGAAGCGTTAAGAAACGTGGTTGATGTAGTGGAACGTCCTCACGTCCCTCGATCCGCCCCGCGAACTGTCCCGCGATCCGTCCCACAATCCGCTCCGATCTAGTGCCAAACGGACGGCACCTCCGCGTTCAGCACACGTACAGCTCGACGATGATCTCGGCCTTCTTGATCCAGCAAGTAAGACGGAGAAGTAGATGGGTTCTCTGACAGCGTGACGGCGCTCCGGTGGTGGTGAAGGATCTACTCCTGCAGGGCTCCGCCCGAGCTCCACAGAAATACGATCTAGAGGTAAAACTATGGTGTCTAGATCTGAGTTGCACGTGGCAAAAGTTGTCTCAAATCAGCCCTAAATCACCACTATATATAGGAGGGAGGGGGAGGAGGCTTGCCTTGAGGGCTCAAGGGTGCGTTGGCCAGGGAGGAGGAGGAGTCCTACTCCAATCGTAGTCCAACTAGAATTGGAAAGTGGAGTCCTTCTCTTCCTTCCCACCTTTCTTTTTTCCTTTTCTTTGCTTTTTCTTTTCCTGGCGCATAGGCCATCTTGGGCTGTCCCACCAGCCCACTAAGGGCTGTCCCACCAGCGCCACCCCTAGGTCCTTTGGGCTTCCCGCGGGAGGGTTGCCCCCCTCCCGGTGAACTTCCACAACCCATTCGTCACTCCTGATACATTCCCGGCAATGCCCGAAAACCTTTCGGTAACCAAATGAAGTCATCCTATATATCAATCTTTGTCTCCGGACCATTCCGGAAACCCTCATGACGTCTGTGATCTCATCCGGGACTCCGAACAACATTCGGTAACCACACATATAACTCAACTATAAAAACATCACCAAACCTTAAGTGTGCAGACCCTGCGGGTTCGAAAACTATGTAGACATGCCCCGAGGTACTCCTCGGTCAATATCCAATAGCGGGACCTGGATGCTCATATTGGATCCTAGATATTCTACAAATATCTTATCGGTTGAACCTCGGTGTCAAGGATTCATATAATCCCGTATCTCATTCCCTTTGTCATTCGGTATGTTACTTGCCCGAGATTCGATCGTCGGTATCCGCATACCTGTTTCAATCTCGTTATCGGCAAGTCTCTTTACTCGTTCTATAATACAAGATCCCGTGACTTACACTTAGTCACATTGCTTGCAAGGCTTGTGTGTGATGTTGTATTACCGAGTGGGCCCCGAGATACCTCTCCAACACACGGAGTGACCAATCCCAGTCTTGATCCATACTAACTTAACGGACACCTTCGAAGATACCTGTAGAGCACCTTTATAGTCACCCAGTTACGTTGTGACGTTTGATGTGCACAAGGTATTCCTCCGGAGCCAGTGAGTTATATGATCTCATGGTCATAGGAACAAATACTTGACACGCAGAAAACTATAGCAATACAACGACACGATCAATATGCTACGTTCATAGTTTGGGTCTAGTCCATCACATGATTCTCCTAATGATGTGATCCAGTTATCAAGAAACAACACTTTGCACATAGTCAGAAAACCTTGACTATCCTTGATCAACTGGCTAGCCAACTAGAGGCTTGCTAGGGACATTGTTGTGTCTATGTATCCACACATGTATCTATGTTTTCATTCAATACAATTATAGCATGGATAATAAACGATTATCTTTAAACAGGAAATATAATGATAACTATTTATCATTGCCTCTAGGGCATTGCTACGGCAACAAAAGGCCTTCCCTGGCAATGGTGCTAGATATCCTTCTGTCGTCTCTTCAGGTTGCGTTGGTTTTTCCCTTGAAGAGGAAAGGGTGATGCAGCACAGGAGCAGTAAGTATTTCCCTCAGTTTGAGAACCAAGGTATCAGTCCAGTAGGATAATCTCGTCAAGTCCAGAGTACCTACGCAAACACAAAACAACTTGCACCCAACGCTTTAAAGGGGTTGTCAATCCCTTCAAGATTGATTGCAAAGTGAGATCTGAAGGCGGAAAGTGCAACGAAGAAAAAGTGTAAGGCTGAAAATATGGTGTGGAGTAGACCCGGGGGCCATAGTGTTCACTAGAGGCTTCTCTCAAAATAGCAAGTATTACGGTGGGTGAACAAATTACTGTCGAGTAATTGATAGAACCGTGCAAAGTCATGACGATATCTAAGGCAATGATCATACATATAGGCATCACGTCCGAGACAAGTAGACCGATACTTTCTGCATCTACTACTATTACTCCACACATCGACTGCTATCCAGCATGCATCTAGTGTATTGAGTTCATGACGAACAGAGTAACGCTTTAAGCAAGATGACATGATGTAGAGGGATAATCTCAAACCAATGATGAAACCCCCATCTTTTTACCTTTGATGGCAACAACACGATGTGTGCCTCGCTACCCCTTCTGTCACTGGGTGAGGTCACCGCACGGTATGAACCCAAAAACAAACACTTCTCCCATTGCAAGAATCATAGATCAAGTTGGCCAGACAAAACCCACAACTCGAAGAGAATTACAAGGATTAAGAGATATCAGAAGAAACTCATATAAGATTCATAGATAATCTGATCATAAATCCACAATTCATCGGATCTCGACGAACACACCGCAAAAGAAGATTACATCTGATAGATCTCCATGAAGATCATGGAGAACTTTGTATAAAAGATCCAAGAGAGAGAAGAAGCCATCTAGCTACTAGCGATGGACCCGTAGGTCTATGGTGAACTACTCACGCATCATCGGAGAGGTCATGGTGTTGATGAAGAAGCCCTCCGTGTCCGAATCCCCCCTCCGGCAGGGCACCAGAACGTGCCCCAGATGGGATCTTGCAGAGACACAAGCTTGCGGCGGCGGAAAACTACTTTCGATGATCTCTTAATTTTTTCTGAGATTTTAGGGAATATATAGGCGCAAAATCTAGGGCGGAGGTGGCCCAGGGAGCCCACAAGCCAGGGAGGTGCGGGCCCCCCGTGGCCGCGCCATGAGGGCTTGTGGGGCCCTACAGGCCCCTGCCCTGATTCTCCGGCTTCCCGATCTTTTTCTGTTTCGGAAAAAATCTTTTTGGCAGTTTCATTCCATTTGGACTCTGTTCAAAATCCTCCTCATAAAGGGATCAAAAACATGGAAAAAAGTGGAACCGGCTCTTGGCACTGAGTTAATAAGTTAGTCCCAGAAGATGTATAAAAGGCATGCAAAACATCCAAAGTTTGACAAGATAATAGCATGAAACCATAAAAAATTATAGATATGTTGGAGACGTATCAAGCGTCCCCAAGCTTAACTCCTGCTCGTCCTCGAGTAGGGAAGTGATAAAGAATGAATTTTTGATGTGGAATGCTACCTAGCATAGCTTTCCTTTGCAACTTCTTTCACGTGACATGAATGTTCAGATCCGTAAGATTCAAAACAATAGTTTGCTATTGACATGAAAACAATAATACTTCAAGCAAACTAGCAAGGTAATCATGAACTTTCAAAATAACAAGGCCAAAGAAAGTTATCCCTACAAAATCATATAGTCTGGCTATGCTCCATCATCCTCACACAACTAATGTAAATCATGCACAACCCCGGTATTGGCCAAGTAATTATTTTCACACTCTTACTTTTCTCAAACTTTTTATAACTATCACGCAATACATGAGCGTGAGCCATGGATATAGCACTATAGGTGGAATAGAGTGTGGTGGTGGTTGTGAGACAAAAAAGGAGGAGATGGTCACATTGACTCGGCGTATCAAAGGGCTATGGGGATGCCCATTAATAGATATCAATGTGAATGAGTAGGGATTGCCATACAAGGGATGCACTAGATCTATAAGTATGTGAAAGCTCAAAAGGTGAACTAGTGGGTGTGCATCCAACTTGCTTGCTCACGAAGACCTAGGGCAATTTTGAGGAAGCCCATCATTGGAATATACAAGCCAAGTTATATGATAAAGATTCCCACTAGCATATGGTAGTGACAAAGCAAGAAGCTCTCAATCATGAAGAACATGGTGCTATTATGAAGCACAAGTGTCGAGAAAGATAGTAGCATTGTCCCTTCTCTCTTTTTCTCTCTTTTTTTATTTGGGATCTTGGGCCTCTTTTTTATCTTCTCTTTTTTTTATTGGGCACTTTGAAATCTCTTTTTTTATTTCCTCACATGGGACAATGCTCTAATAATGATGATCATCACACTTTTATTTACTCACAGCTCAAAGCTTAGAAGTGACTCTATAGGAAATGCCTCCGGCAGTGTACCGGGATGTGCAACGATCTAACTTGGCGTATGACGTTGAAACATCTCGCTAGCTATCTTACGATCATGCTATGGCAGTATGAGAGTGACGACACAAGTCATGAGACGGAGCGGTGGTAGTTGCATGGCAATATATCTCGGAATGGCTATGAAAATGCCATAGTAGGTAGGTATGGTGGCTGTTTTGAGGAAGGCATATGGTGGGTTTGTGTACCGCGAGAATTGCGCGGCACTAGAGAGGCTAGCAAAGGTGAAATGTGAAAGTGCATCTATACCATGGACTCACATTAGTCATGAAGAACTCACATACTTGTTGCGAAAGTTTTTATTAGTAATCGAAACAAAGTGCTAAACGCATAATCCTAGGGGAAGGGTTGGTAAGTGTTAACCATCGCGCGATCCCGACCTAAACACAAAGGATGACAATCAATAGATCAATTATGCTCCGACTTCCTAACATAGTGGTTCAGCATACGTGCATGCTACGGGAATCACTAACTTCAACACAAGTATTTCTAGATTCACAACACCCTACTAACATAACTCTTAATATTACCAAATCCGCGTCTCAAAACTAATTGAGAGGAATCAAGACTTCTCTTTCTACTCAATGCACATGAAGATGGAGGTTTTTGTATCCTCTTTGGGTACCTATCACCTTTGGGACTACTTGAATAGCATAAGCCAACTACCAAGTCACGCGCCGCCGTGCTCTAAAATATATAAGTGAAGCACTATGAGCGTTCTAGCAAAATCACGATGAGTGCATGTCTCTCTCTCTCTCGAAAAGGTGTGCAGCAAGGATGATTGTGACACAACAAAAAGAAAAGACTCCTACGATACAAGACGCTCCAAGCAAAACACATATCATGTGGTGAATAAACATATAGCTCCAAGTAATGTTACCGATGGATTGAAGACGAAAGAGGGGATGCCTTCCCGGGGCATCCCCAAGCTTAGGCTTTTTGGTGTCCTTGAATTTGGCTTGGGATGCCTTGGGCATCCCCAAGCTTGAGCTCTTTCCACTCCTTATCTCTTTGTCCATGAGAACATCACCCAAAACTTGAAAGCTTCACAACACAAAACTTAAACAAAAACTCGTGATAACATTAGCACAAGAAAACAAACTACCACCTCTTTTGGTACTGTAGCAAACTTGAATTCTATCTATATTGGTGTTGGGATACTGTATTCTCACTTTTCCATGGCTAGTACCCCCTAATACTAACCATAGTTTCTTCAAAACAAGCAACCAACTCAACAAAAACAGAATTTGCCAAAAACAGACCGGTCTGTAGCAATCTGTATACTTCGGCTACTTCTGGTACCTCAAAATTTCTGAACAATTACGACTGCCTGGGCAAAAGGCATATCAACCAGCAGCAAAAAGAATCAACTCAAAAAGCTCTTTCTTAATAAAAATGAAAAATCATCTCGTGAACGAAAAGTTTTTGTCTTTTTGCATCAGGATCAAACAACCATCACCAAGACTAGTCATAAAGGTTTTGCTTGGCTCAAACACAAAAACAAACACAAAAAACACAATCACAACAGAATTATGATGGTGTGGACGCGACAAAACAGAAAGAAAAACATAAATTCATTGGGTTGCCTCCCAACAAGCGCTATTGTTTAACGCCCTTAGCTAGGCATAAAAGCGATAGAATCATGTATCGTCGTCTTTGGTGCTCAAACCATAAGTGGCCCTCATCATGGATTCATAAGGCAATTTTATTTTCTTTCTAGGAAAGTGCTCCATGCCCTTCTTTAAAGGAAACTGAAATCTAATATTCCCTTCCTTCATATCGATGATAGCACCGATAGTCCTTAGGAAAGGTCTACCAAGAATAATAGGGCATGTAGGATTGCAGTCAATGTCAAGCACAATGAAATCCAAGGGTGCATAGTTCCTATTTGCAATAATAAGAACATCATTGATCCTTCCCATGGGTTTCTTGACAGTAGAATCCGCAAGATCCAAATTAAGAGGACACTCTTCAATCTCATTAAAACCTAGAACATCACATAAAGACTTTGGAATCCCGGAAACACTAGCACCCAAATCACACAAAGCATTGCATTCATAGTTTTTTATTTTGATTTTGATAGTAGGTTCCCACTCATCATGAAGCTTTCTAGGGATAGAGACTTCCAATTCAAGTTTCTCTTCAAGAGATTTTATCATAGCTTCGACGATATGATCGGTGAAGGCCTTGTTTTGGCTATAAGCATGTGGAGAGTTTCACATGGATTGCATCAAGGAAATGCATTCAATCAAGGAGCAACTATCATAATTGAATTCCTTGAAATCCAAGGTAGTAATTTCATTACTACTCAAAGTTTTAATATCTTCTACTCCACTTTCAATGCTTTTTAACATCAAGATAGATGGACTCCGAATCATTGGGGCACTTTTCAACCAAAGTGGATTCATATACAGCCCCATAATCATTAGGTTTGTCACAAGAAAACAAAGATTCAATGGGAGTCACACCAAGCACTTTAAGATCTTCGTGATTGTTATCACAAGAACACGCCTTTTAAGCCATTCATGTCTAGCACGAATTTGGGCGGTTCTTTCTTTGCTCTTAATCATGGAAACACGCATAGCTTTCAAAGTTTCATCCATATTGATCTTGGGAGGAGCACATCTAACTTTCAAAGCATCAATATCACTAGACATTCTATCAATGCTCTTAGCCAAATCGTCAATTTTAAGTAGTTTTTCCTCTATGGACGCATTGAAAATCTTTTGCGAGTTGATAAACTCTTCGATATTACTCTGTAGATCAGAGGGTAATCTATTGTAATTTCCATGAGTATTGTTGTAGGAGTTGCCAAAGTTATTAAAGGAGTTACTAGGAAAAGGCCTAGGAACATAGTTTCCTCTAAAAGTATTGTTGTTGCCAAAATTATTCCTACCAACAAAACTAACATCCAAGCTAGCGTTGCTACTATCAATCAAAGAAGACAAGGGCATATCATTAGGATCTAAAGGAGCACTTCTACTAGCAACCAAATTCATTAACTCATCCATCTTAGCACTCAACAAATTAATTTCTTCTATAGCATGTACCTTCTTACTAGTAGGTGACCTTTCAGTGTGCCACTGAGAGTAGTTCGTCATGATATTGTCTAGAAGCGAAATTCAAGCCGGCGTAAAAGATTTGAATAATCATCCAAAAACTCAAGCCATGAGCGGGACAATTTGTAATCATCAATTTCATTCTCTCCCAAGATTGTGCAACATGTTCCTCATCAAGTTGCTTGAAATTCATGATATCATTACGGAGAGAGATAATCTTAGCCGGCGGAAAATACTTGGATATATAAGCATCTTTGCACTTTTCCCAAGAATCAATACTATTTTTGGGCAAAGACGAAAACCAAGTTTTTGCGCGATCTCGCAACGAGAAAGGAAAAGGCTTCAATTTAATCACATCATTATCCACATCTTTCTTCTTTTGCATATCGCAAAGCTCAATGAAGGTATTGAGATGGGATGCGGCATCTTCACTAGGAAGGCCGGAGAATTGCTCTTTCATAACAAGATTCAGCAAAGCGGCATTGATTTCGTATGACTCCGCACTAGTGGCGGGAGCAATCGGAGTACTAATAAAATCATTATTATTAGTATCCGAGAAGTCACAAATTTGGTGTTTTCATTCATGGTGACTTCAGCAAAGCAAGCAAGCACACAAGCGAACAAAGAGCAAGCGAGAAAAAGGGAGAACGAAAAGGCAAACGGAAAAGGCAAACGAAAAAGGCAAATTGTGAAGTGGGGGAGAGGAAAACGAGAGGCAACTGGCGAACAAAGTAAATGCAAGATATGAGTTTGCGACAGCTACTTGGATGAGTTCTTGACTTGATCCTCCCCGGCAAAGGCGCCAGATATCATTCTGCTACGGCAACAAAAATCCTTCCCTGGCATTGGTGCCACAGATCATTATGTCGTCTCTTGAGCTTGCGTTGGTTTTTTCCTTGAAGAGGAAAGGGTGATGCAGCACAGGAGCAGTAAGTATTTCCCTTAGTTTGAGAACCAAGGTATCAATCCAGTAGGAGAATCTCGTCAAGTCCAGAGTACCTGCGCAAACACAAAAGAGCTTGCACCCAACGCTTTAAAGAGGTTGTCAATCCCTTCAAGATTGATTGCAAAGTGAGATCTGAAGGCGGAAAGTGCAACGAAGAAAAAGTGTAAGGCTGAAAATATGGTGCGGAGTAGACCCGGGGGCCATAGTGTTCACTAGAGGCTTCTCTCAAAATAGCAAGTATTACGGTGGGTGAACAAATTACTGTCGAGCAATTGATGGAACCGCGCAAAGTCATGACGATATCTAAGGCAATGATCATACATATAGGCATCACGTCCGAGACAAGTAGACCGATACTTTCTGCATCTACTACTATTACTCCACACATCGACCGCTATCCAGCATGCGTCTAGTGTATTGAGTTCATGACGAACAGAGTAACGCTTTAAGCAAGATGACATGATGTAGAGGGATAATCTCAAACCAATGATGAAAACCCCATCTTTTTACCCTTGATGGCAACAACACGATGCGTGCCTCGCTACCCCTTCTGTCACTGGGTGAGGTCACCGCACAGTATGAACCCAAAACCAAGCACTTCTCCCATTGCAAGAATCATAGATCTAGTTGGCCAGACAAAACCCACAACTCGAAGAGAATTACAAGGATATCAAATCATGCATAAGAGAGATCAGAAGAAACTCAAATAAGATTCATAGATAATCTGATCATAAATCCACAATTCATTGGATCTCGACAAAGACACCGCAAAAGAAGATTACATCGGATAGATCTCCATGAAGATCATGGAGAACTTCGTATTGAAGATCCAAGAGAGAGAAGAAGCCATCTAGCTACTAGCTATGGACCCGTAGATCTATGGTGAACTACTCACGCATCATCGGAGAGGTCATGGTGTTGATGAAGAAGCCCTTCGTGTCCGAATCCCCCCTCCGGCAGGGCACCAAACATGCCCAGATGGGATCTTACGTAGACAGAAGCTTGCGGTGACAGAAAAGTACTTTCGATGATCTCTTGATTTTTCTGGGATTTTAGGGAATATATAGGCGCAAAACCTAGGGCAGAGGTGGCCCAGGGAGCCCACAAGCCAGGGAGGCGTGGGCCCCCCTGGCCACACCATGAGTGCTTGTGGGGTCCTTGCAGGCCCCGTGCCCTGATTCTCCAGCTTCCCGATCTTTTTCTATTTCGGAAAAAATCTTTTTGGCAGTTTCATTCCGTTTGGACTCCGATCAAAATCTTCCCCTGAAAGGGGTCAAAAACATGGAAAAAATAGGAACTGGCACTTGGCACTGAGTTAATAAGTTAGTCCCAAAAAATATATAAAAGGCATGCAAAACATCCAAAGTTTAACAAGATAATAGCATGAAACCATCAAAAATTATAGATATGTTGGAGATGTATCAGGCATATTTCCAACAGTCTCCCACTTGCACTAGAGTCAATAATCTAGTCCTCACATCGCCATGTGATTTACATTGTAAAAAATCGAACACCCATACAGTTCTCGTGTTGATCATGTTTTGCCCGTGGAAGAGGTTTAGTCAGCGGGTCTGCTACATTCAGATCTGTGTGCACTTTGCAAATATTCACATCCTCTCCTTCGACGTAGTCGCGGATCAGGTTGAAGTGTCGTTTGATGTGTCTGGTCTTCTTGTGAAACCTTGGTTCCTTTGCTAAGGCAATGGCACCAGTGTTGTCACATAACAGAGTCAATGGATCTAGTGCACTCGGCACAACTCCAAGATCTGTCATGAACTGCTTCATCCAGACACCCTCCTTTGCTACCTCCGAGGCAGCCATGTACTCCGCTTCACATGTAGAATCTGCTACGACGCTCTGCTTGGAACTGCACCACTTACCGCACCCCCATTAAGAATAAATATGTATCTGGTTTGTGACTTAGATTCATCCGGATCGGTGTCAAAACTTGCGTCGACGTAACCCTTTAGGACGAGCTCTTTGTCACCTCCATAAACGAGAAACATTTCCTTAGTCATTTTCAAGTACTTCATAATATTCTTGACCGCCGTCCAGTGGTCCACTCCTGCATTACTTTGAAACCTGCCTGCCATACTTATGGCCAAGTTGACGTCTGGTCTAGTGCACACCATTGCATACATGATAGAACCTACGGCTGAAGCGTAGGGGACGGAACTCATTTGTTCTCTATCTTCCGCATTTGTTGGGCACTGAGTCTTACTCAATTTTATACCTTGTAATACTGGCAAGAACCCTTTCTTGGAATGATCCATTTTGAACATATTCAAAACTTTATCAAGGTATGTGCTTTGTGAAAGTCCTATCAGGCGTTTCGATCTATCCCTATAGATCTTAATGCCTAGAATGTAAGCAGCTTCTCCTAGGTCCTTCATAGAGAAACATGTATTCAAGTAATCCTTTATGCTCTCCAAAAGCTCCACGTTGTTTCCAATCAGCAATATGGCATCCATATATAATATTAGAAACGCCACAGAGCTCCAACTCACTTTCTTGTAAATACAAGATTCTCCAACCACTTGTATAAAAGCAAATGCTTTGATCACCTCATCAAAGCGCTTATTCCAACTCCGAGATGCTTGCACCAGTCCATAAATGGATCGCTGGAGCTTTCATACTTTGTTAGCATTATTTGGATCGACAAAACCTTCGGGTTGCATCATATACAACTCTTCCTTAAGAAAACCGTTAAGGAACGCCGTTTTGACATCCATGTGCCAAATTTCATAATCGTAAAAGGCAGCTAATGCTAACATGATTCGGACGGACTTAAGCATCGCTACCATGAGAAATTCTCATCGTAGTCAACTCCTTGAACTTGTGAAAAACACTTTTCCACAAGTCAAGCTTTACAAACGATCACATTACTGTCAGCGTCCGTCTTCTTCTTATAGATCCATTTGTTCTGAATAGCCTTGCGGCCTTCAGGTAGTACTTCCAAAGTCCACACTTTGTTCTCGTACATGGATCCTATCTCGGACTTCATGGCCTCCAACCATTTGTTGGAATCCGGGCCCACCATTGCTTCTTCATAATTCGCAGGTTCATTGTTGTCTAACAACATAATTGTTAAGACATGATTACGGTACCACTCAGGAGCAGTACGTGATCTTGTCGACCTGCGAGGTCCGATAGCAACTTGATCCGAAGTTTCATGATCATCATCATCAACTTGCTCCTCAATCAGCACCGCAGCAACAGGGGTTTCCCCTTGCCCTGCGCCACCATCTAGAAGGATTAGAGGTTCGACAACCTCATCAAGTTCTATCTTCCTCCCACTCAATTCTTTCGAGAGAAACTCCTTCTCAAGAAAAGCTCTGTTTTTAGCATCAAACACTTTGCCCTCGAATTTGAGATAGAAGGTATACCCAACTGTCTCTTTTGGGTAACCTATGAAGACGCACTTTTCCGCTTTGGGTTCCAGCTTTTCAGGCTGATGCTTTTTGACATAAGCATCACATCCCCAAACTTTAAGAAAGGACAACTTTGGTCTTTCGCCATACCACAGTTCGTATGGTGTCGTCTCAATGGATTTTGATGGTGCCCTATTTAAAGTGAATGCAGCTGTCTCTAATGCATAACCCCAAAACGATAACGGCAAATTGGTAAGAGACATCATAGATCGCACCATCTCTAATAAAGTACGATTACGACGTTCGGACACACCATTACGATATGGTGTTCCTGGCGGTGTCAACTATGAAACAATTCCACATTGTCTTAAGTGAGCACCAAACTCGAAACTCAGATATTCATCCCCACGATCAGACCGTAGGAACTAGATCTTCTTGTTACGATGATTTTCAACTTCACTCTGAAATTTCTTGAACTTCTCAAACGTTTTAGACTTGTGCTTCATCAAGTAGACATAACCGTATCTACTCAAATCGTCAATGAAGGTGAGAAAATAACCATATCCGCCGTGCGCCTCCACACTCATCGGACCGCATACATCGGTATTTATGATTTCCAACAAGTCACTTACACACTCCATTGTTTCGGAGTACGGAGTCTTAGTCATCTTGCCCATGAGGCATGGTTCGCACGTGTCAAGTGAATCAAAGTCAAGTGACTCCAAAAGTCCATCGGTATGGAGTTTCTTCATGTGCTTTCCACCAATATGACCTAAGCGGCAGTGCCATAAAAACATGGCGCTATCATTGTTAACTCTAAATATTTTGGTCTTAGTGTTATGTATATGTGTATCATCGCTATCAAGATTGAATATGAACAATCCTCTCACGTTGGGTGCATGACCATAAAAGATATTACTCATAGAAATAGAACAACAATTATTCGCTGACTTAAACGAGTAACCGTCTCGCAATAAACAAGATCCAGATATAATGTTCATGCTTAACGCAGGCACTAAATAACAATTATTTAAGTTCATAACTAATCCCGATGGTAACTGAAGTGAAACTGTGCCGACGGCGATTGCATCAACCTTGGAACCATTTCCCACGCACATCGTCACTTCATCCTTCGTCAGCCTTCGCTTATTCCGCAGTTCCTGTTCCGAGTTGCAAATATGAGCAACAGAACCGGTATCGAATACCCATGCACTACTAAAAGAGCTGGTTAAGTAGACATCAATAACATGTATATCAAATATACCTGATTTTTCCTTGGCCGCCTTCTTATGTGCCAGATACTTGGGGCAGTTGCGCTTCAAGTGACCCATACCCTTGCAATAATAACACTTTGTTTCAGGATTAGGTCCAGCTTTGGGTTTCTTCGTCGGATTGGCAACAGGCTTGCCGCTCTTCTTGGAATTACCCTTCTTTCCTTTGTCGTTTCTCTTGAAACTAGTGCTCTTATTCACCATCAACACTTGATGCTCTTTACGGAGTTCTGACTCTGTGACTTTCAGCATCGCGAATAACTCGCCGGGTGACTTGTTCATCCCTTGCATGTTATAGTTCAACACAAAGCTCTTGTAGCTTGGTGGCAGTGATTGAAGAATTATGTCAATGATAGCCTCTTGCGGGAGTTCAATCCCCAGCTCAGCTAGACGGTTTGAGTACCCAGACATTTTGAGCACATGTTCACTGACAGACGAATTCTCCTCCATCTTGCAAGCATAGAATTCATCGGAGGTCTCATACCTCTCGATCCGGGCGTTCTTCTGAAATATAAACTTCAATCCTGGAACATCTCAAATGCTCCATGATGCTCAAAGCAGCGTTCAAGCCCCGGCTCTAAGCCATACAAGACTGCACATTGAACTACTGAGTAGTCCACCTTACGTGTTAACCAAGCGTTCTTAACATCTTGGTCAGTCGTAGCGGGTGGTTCATCGCCTAGCACATCATTAAGGACATAATCCTTCTTTCCAGCTTGCAGGAGCAACTTAAGATTACGAGCCCAGTCTACAAAGTTGCTTCCATCATCTTTCAACTTAGATTTCTGTAGGAACGTATTAAAATTCACGATGACTGTTGCGTGAGCCATTGATCAACAACACAAATATTTTCAAAGTGGACTTAGCCTATGTTCAAGATAATTAGAGTTTAACTAATCAAAATTACTTGCTAAACTCCCACTCAAAAAGTACATCTCTCTAGTCATTTGAGTGGTACATGATCCAAATTCACTAACTCAAGTCCGATCATCACGTGAGTTGAGAATAGTTTCAGTGGTAAGCATCTCTATGCTAATCATATCAACTATGCGATTCATGCTTGACCTTTCGGTCTCATGTGTTCCGAGGCCATGTCTGCACATGCTAGGCTCATCAAGCTTAACCCGAGTGTTCCCCGTGTGCAACTGTTTTGCACCCGTTGTATGTGAACGTTGAGTCTATCACACCCGATCATCATGTGGTGTCTCGAAACGACGAACTGTAGCAACGGTGCACAGTCGGGGAGAACACAATTTCGTCTTGAAATTTTAGTGAGAGATCACCTTATAATGCTACCGTCGTTCTAAGCAAAATAAGGTGCATAAAAGGATTAACATCACATGCAATTCATAAGTGACATGATATGGCCATCATCATGTGCTTCTTGATCTCCATCACGAAAGCACCGGCACGATCTTCTTGTCACCAGCACCACACCATGATCTCCATCAACGTGTCGCCATCGGGGTTGTCGTGCTACTTATGCTATTACTAATAAAGCTACGTCCTAGCAATATAGTAAACGCATCTGCAAACACAAACGTTAGTTTAAAGACAACCCTATGGCTCCTGCCGGTTACCGTACCATCGACGTGCAAGTCGATATTAACTATTACAACATGATCATCTCATACATCCAATATATCACATCCCTTCATTGGCCATATCATATCACAAGCATACCCTGCAAAAACAAGTTAGACGTCCTCTAATTTGTTGTTGCATGTTTTACGTGGCTGCTATGGGTATCTAGTAGATCGCATCTTACTTACGCAAAAACCACAACGGACATGTGCAAATTGCTATTTAACCTCTCCAAGGGTCGCCTCGGTCAAAACCAATTCAACTAAAGTTGAAGAAACCGACACCCGCCAGTCCCAACACTAACGACTCCATGATCATGGATTTTATTTGTGAACATAAGATGGAAAACAAGGAAATACAAAGGCGGTCTTTAAACTCCACACCCAGCTTCAAGATCTTCACACTGAAATCTATGATCCACATAACCAAAACGATGAGTATGAACCTCATTTCAATAGGATGAGTATACCTGTAGATTTTAAAATTCTGGAGACTTGTTCTTCCTTCTTTGACAAGCAGTCTATGTCATGGAAGATGGAGGACAATCCTACTACTTCATCATCGTCGTCACCTAAGAAGGAAACTTGAGTACACGGGTATGGGACCACCCTTAGCTTGTTCCAAGCTTGGGGGAGGTGCCCCGGTATCGTATCACCATCACTTTTACCATCCTTACTTATTTGAGTTTGATCCTTGGCTATCCTTTGATCTAGAAGAATAAAAGGTTTCGTATGATTTAGTTTTGAGTGTTTGCTTTGTGATTTATCTATCAATGTAATCGAGTTTGAGAGTTATATAATAATGAGTAGTTTGAGTTTTTTTCTTTACCCTCTTGCATCAATCGTAGCAATGAAAAGAATAAATAAAAGATCATATGCTAATCCCAAGGGGAGTGATGGCTTCACATAAAAAGAGTATGATTCATAATACCTGTTGGAAGTTAACAAACATAGTATTAGTCATTGACGCGATTGCATGAAAAAAGAAATAAAAGAAGAGAGGTCTCACATATAAATATATTATCTTGGACATATTTTATGATTGTGAGCCCCCATTAAATATTCTATGCATGGTCAACTAGTTGACGTTGGAGAAGGAAGACAATGTAATGATTTATGTTTGCTTCTATTCACAGAGAAGTTATATTGTTATGGATCCTCCCACATGCGGTGCTTTCGCATAACCTTTGCTAGCCAAAAATTCGCACTAAGTAGAGATACTACTTGTGCGTCCATAAACCCTTAAACCCAATTTCATGCCACAAAAATCCACTATATCTACCTATGCATCAAATGAGATCCTTCAAGTAAGTTGTCATCGGTGCAAAAGCAATAAAAAATGCTCCTAGATATGTATGATCTTTATTGTAAAGTAAAATAAGCATTGTACGATCTTGTGATGGAAAAGAAATAAAAGCGACAAATTGCATAATAAAGGTTGTTATCATAAGGGGCAATATGAAGTGTTGTTCCTTTACATTAAGAGCTTGCACATCCAAATAAAAAAGCGCATGACAACCTCTGCTTCCCTCTGCGAAGGGCCTATCTTCTAATTTCATGTACTTACTTTTATGCAAGACTCATTAATGTTCATCCCTATTCCATACTTATTTACTCTCAACTTGGCGAGCATCATGTCATGGGGAAAGATCCATGCATATATATTCAGCTAGATGTAGGTGATCATGAGTCATTATTGTTGACATTATCCTCAAGATAAGTAGTTGGGTGGTTAAACTATAAACCACTATCTTCCTATGACATGAGTGTCAGCAATCATAGAAGACTAAATGATACTTGAGTATGTGAACGTGCTAAACAAATCTCTGACATAGACTCTTTTTGAAATTTGATGAATTGCAATTGTTTCAATTACTAAGAACATAGCTTGTTAGTTTTCAATAAGGTTTGTGGTTTATAGTTTAGTGTGTGGATAATATATTGCTGCTATAATAATTATCATTTCCGTATTTTGTTTTTATTGACCTCTCTCTCTCTCTAATCATGTCATCATTATTATTGAGATTGGCTTTCGCTTGAGAACAAGCGAGGTCTAAGCTTGGGGAAGTTGATACGTCCATTTTGCATCATGATTTCCTATTGGTATTTAATAATGTTTTCAAGCATTATTTCACTTTAAGATGCAATCCTTATACCTTTTCTCTCTTATTTTACAAGGTTTATAAAAAGAGGGAAATCACTGGCAACTGGAATTCTGGACCTGATAGGCTGTGGAAAAGCTGGAAATTTTCTAGACTCCAAATGACATGAAACTTCACGGAGAATTTTTATGGAATACATAAGAATTATTGGAGCAAAGAAGTACCAGAGGGGGCCCACCACCTTCCCACAAGGCAACAGGGCGCGACCACCCTTAGGCACGCCCTCGTGCCTTATTGGTCCGATAAGCGGCCTTCAGTGCCCATCTTCTACTATGTGAAGGGTTTTAACCAAGAAAAAATATAAGAGGAGGACTTTTGGGATGAAGCTCCACCGTCTCGATGCAGAACCTGGGTAGGAGAAATTTTGCTCTTCAACAAAGCAGTTATGTCGGGGAAACTTCCCTTTGGGAGGGGGAATCGAAGCCATCGACATCAGCAAGGATTCCTCCTTCTCCAAGCCTCCGAGAGAAGGAGAAGGAGGAGGGATTCAATTCTCAGGATTCCTGGGTTTGAGATCAAAATTATCCAACCTTTCTTTTATGTGGTCAATTAATTCTCATGGAATTGGGGGAAGAACTGACAACTCTATACCACATCACGAAATGCCAACACCGAGAATTACATTCCTATAACTCCTCACCAATTTCTAGTTTACAATAGTTTTCTCGAAAGAAAAAATGGCCCTCCCTCTCATGCATGTTCCAATAATCCTACATATACGTAAAGATTTACTTAATCTTATGTAAATATAAACAGAGAGTTGCACCGCTGCACGCATTGATGATATAAATTCAAGTAATATACAATCACGTTAATATAAATTCAAGTTTGACTAATATATACCCTTGATATATAGGTAACACGATCATTACATACATAGATATTTCCCTAGATATTAAAGCTTATAGTAGCACCCTTACAAATAACCTATCCCAACATATTGGACAACACCGAACACGACCTCGCCAGTCTGGGCGCTCGTTCACTCTCGCCCTCTGTGTTGTAGGGGAAAGTGTACATGCCTTCGTGGGTGGGGAAGATGTTATCGAGGTTGTTGAAGATATTATGGGTGGTGAAGGCAATGAACTCGCACCCACACCAAAAGACTTTGCCGAGGAGTAAGTAGGCGTCGAGGTGGTTGGTTAAGCGAGTTGTGAGGCCAATCACAAGGCCATTGGCATGAACCTCCTGCATGCGAAACATATTGGAGAACCGGGTGGGAGGTGGCGATAGCCGGCAGCGAGGATGAAATTCGCTAGCTCCACCGGTCCCCTCCACCTTTAGATGGCCAACACATGAAGGGTGTCCTTCACGATGACCCCGATGGAGCAGCACATCATCGGCACAGTGGCTGGCGCACGGTAGGTTGGGCCATAGAACTGCATCTTGTCTTGGGTGGGATCTGGCTTTGCATTGGATTTTGACGAGGAACAAGATGGATGCGAGTTGAGATGAAGATGTAGACGGGGGGGAGGGGGGTTTAAACAGTCGTGGTGCGACACACCCGTTTTAATGCGTTCATCTAAGCACCTGCTAATAATAGTACCAATTTCCCACCAGAGCCCTATGTTTGGCGTTTGAATGCATTTTTTCACACTCAACCGAGGCATCTCGATCGGTAAAGTTATGTCCCGAGGATGCACTAATTTCCTTGGTGTGACATAGCTACATCCCGAGGGTGCACTAATTTCCCTGATGCGCCGTAGCTTCGTTGGGTGAATGCATGCATGCCAGGCTGAGTCATTGGTCTTTGTACGACGACCCATCGGTCCAACGAGCATCCCACCCTGATTGAATGTGTCAAGCACGCGGCCAACAGCCGCTATCACACGTACCTATCCCCCCGCTGCTAGGTCGGCCATCATGTCCACAACCATACAATACCTCACCCACATCCAGCCAATCATGGATCATCTCACGAATCGACAAACCCTAGCGCCTGATCTAAACCGTTCCTAAAAAGTGATCCAATGACCCTGATAGTGCGGTGTTTTGAAAGGGTTTTGAGGGTTTTTGAGAGCTAGGGTTGAGCATAACTAAATTGAACAAAAAAAATCAGAAAATACAAACTTGCGCACCCCCATCGTTTTATGTTACTAAGTTGCTAGGAAACATATGAAACCACGACTACGGATATTTTCATGAAATTTCCCTCACATAACTTAGCTACCACAAACAAGGTTGGATGGTTTTTGTGGGGACCTCGACCTACGAGTAGTGGTCACCGAATGAACGTGCTTAGTGATCCCATAGATCAATGCTCACTGAACACCCAGAAACTGAATAACAAGAGTCTTACATCCATACATATTGTTTGATACAAATAATGACCATTGTGGTCAAGCCTTACATATATAGGGCCTTGAAGGCCAACACACCAAACTGGACCAATGGCGGAAATATTGGTCGAAAGCATGAACCCATGCCATCCGCCTTAACCTATAGGCATTCTGACTGGGAAGCATCCTAGCTTGCAGGAACGTCACCAAAGTACTCTTCACCATCTCCTGTTCTCTCTTACCTGGTCAATGAAATAACCAGTGCCAAGCAAATGAGTACTTCGAATGTACTTGCAAGAAACCCATGATGTGGAACAAGGCAATAATGAAACATGATATATCACAAACATGCAGCCTTTGCGGAAAGCTTGCTAGAGGACGAGTCGTTGGCTCCACCAGATAAAAGTATTCTCGTAGGGTGGCGCACGCCGTGTACGCAAAACCTGCACAGTTGCACGGGAACCTGCTCACCAACGATATGTTGGCGTCACTTCGAGCCGCCGCGTGGCCAAACGATCCGCATGTTCGCACACTAGTCAAGCTTGCAGAACAATCCTCCATCGGGAGCGCGGTGACAAGACGTGCCAAATACATCTCGTCCAGCCCCCATTTACTCCACCACCCATTTAACCTCTTGTCTGTATTCAACCTTTCCCCGTAATGCAAGAAGCACACCCATGACTGCAAATACAGAGAGGATACCCTGCTCTCCAATGGCGGCGCTCCCAACAGTTGTCGACGATGAGCGGTAGTTTACCATTTGTTCCTACGTGGACACCCACGTAAGGTTCAAGGACCTCTCGATGGTGTACACCAACGACCCGGTCTTGGTGGAGAACTCCATCCACATCATGGAGCAGTCACTTGCCGATGACAAGTACAAAGTGGTCGACTTTGACCTGGAGTACACTGGTGGTCGTGCCGGGCATGATCAGAAGGTTGTCGTCGCCCAACTGTGCATGGGCCATTATGTCCTCATCTACCACTACTGCCTGGCCATAAGGCCTTGCGAGCGTTTCGCCAGGTTTGTCAACAGCCCCGACTACATATTTGGTACGATGGACAACACCGACGATGAAAAGGTGCTCAAGACCACGGGTTTGGCCTATCGGAATATTGTGGACATCCAATGCTAGTACAAGATCTTGGGCAGCGAGGAGAAGCATAAGGACTCCCCGGTTGACCTCGCCATGGCCATCATCGACCCCTACTACAGAGGTATGAAGGATGTGTGCAAGAAGAAGAAGGTTGCCTGGCACCGCCCCTGGGTCAGAAGAGTGGATGAAGATCACATCAAGTACGCGGCCAAGGACACGTACGTAAGCTACGGGATGTGAAGGCGGATCGTTGACATGAGAAAGTGCCTCCATCCTACGCCGACCGGCACCCGCCGTCACAAGAAGTATAGATGATTTGATGATCGTTACTACTAGTTTAGTATGCATGTACTTGTTAATTGAGGTGTGGAAATGTTATCTATAGTCAGTAATGTAACTGAATGTTTATTTAGGTTATGCAATCATGTCGTTAATCTGTAGATAGAGTGTTGGTGCACTAAAGACTGGGGTCCCTAGTGCCGCAGACTTGTGCACGGGCGCAAAGAGCCCCTGACGGCGGGGCATGGCAGGACCCAGACAAGATGCATCCCCCAAGATTACCAAGACCCTGGCAAGCCTGCCTTGCCGGGAAGATAACCAAGGCCACGCCCATTTAGTGGGCGAGATGAACTCACCAAGTACTAGACCTCGGCAAGCCTCCCTTACCGGGATGACAACCGAATCCCCCGGCGAGCTCCCTTGCCGGGACGAGGACCTAGGCCCCGACAAGCTCCCTTGTCGGGATGACAGGGCCAGGCATCGGAGGGCGACCACCCTCGCCATAGTGCCACCGCCCCCAAGTTCTAGCGCATGCCGCATGCACCACCGCAGCGTCCAGGTGTCGAAACACCTGGACACGTATCTTCACCAGCACATTGCTGACAAGGACAAGACGTGCATTTAATGCACCTGACAGCGGTAGATGGATAAGCATTGCCCTAGGTTCACTGTAACTTCTCGTGAACCTACCACCAAGCACTGTAGGTGACCCCTTTGCCTATAAAAGGAGGCCCTTAGCTCATTCACAAGGGGTGAGACTCTTTGTACATGGGCCTAGAAGAAGGTTATCAACGATAACTATAACAATCAACAACAAAATGCTTAATACGACCAGACAAGCAGGACGTAGGGTTTTATGCGTAAGCGGCCCTAACTTGGGTCAAAAGGCTTGTCGGGTGCTGATCGTTAGCTCTGCCCTTGATGTCGTCCTTCCCCGCCCTACGATCACAAGGGTTTCACGTTGATCCCCATAGGTGTCGACCTAGCATCGCCGACATAGAGCATAGATGGTATGCATACCGAGCAAATCACATCGTTTACGATTAAAGAAGGAACACGTCGATGATGATTTCAACAATCACACACAACTGGGTGCAAGCAAGTGTTTGCCGACAACATACACAACTTATTATCAGGAATCGTCTGTATTTTTATCTATCTTCCCACACAATTCCGAGTACTGACCTTTTTGCTGGGTATCACACACATCTTTTGTCATCGCAAATAGTTCATCCAAGCAACATGTTTGCCTGGTATCACACACAACTTCATACGTCGAGTCGGTTATGTTATTTTGCCTCATTGCAAATAGTTCATCCAGATGAACTGTATGTCTTACATCACACACACTTGTATTCAGTTAACCGTTTGCATTATTTTGGTCGTTAAATAGTTTAAAAAGGTTTGTCGGGTGTTCATCGTTAGGTCTGCTCTTGATGTCGTCTTTCCCCGCCCTACGATCACAAGGGTTTCATGTTGATTCCCATAGGTGTCGACCTAGCATCGCCGACATCTTCGGCGCGCCAGGTAGGGGGTGCGAAGTTGTGCGTGAATCAGAGCAAACTCAGCACCAGATCCTTCGAAGTTTGGGCGCTACGTCGCGTTCCCCTGAAAACGGGGTACCGCGGCGGACGCTCTGTTATGCTACGGCTTCCCAAGGCCTGCGCGAGCGCGTTGCTACACGCGCTCGTGGGACAGGGAGGCGAAGGCTCCAAGAGCAGCACCGTCAGGCCGATGCGTCGCTCGGGGCCAACGCGCAGCTATCGAGGGCGTGCCTGGGTGCTTCACGGAGGCCCCGGCGCATACTCCGGCGGACGCACCTCTGCGGAGCAATGCATAGTCGTTGAGGATGCGCACACAGTCTGAAGCCCCCGCGCGCACTCCGGTGCAAGTGTTGCGCCCCTGAGAGCATTGCATCATTGCCCAAAGAGGCGCTCGGTGGCTCCGCAAGCACAACCTAGCAAGAGAAAAGCAAAAGAGTTACACCCTGGCCGACTTTTCCTCCGAACGACGGTCGCAGACCATCAACAAGAAGACTTTGCTGGGGGGGAAGCCGCCGGGAGCGGTGATTCCCTGCTTGTCGAGGGCTCCAATGCCCTGCCGAAAGACTCAAACGCCATGCAACCGCGGCATGAGCAGATAAGTTTTTAAGTTTAAGATTCAGATCTGAAGTAGATAGATTCTTTCCTCCCCCTTTGAAAGTTTCCAATCTTTGTGTGTGGAGTTTGCGCATACTGGGACCTTCCCAAAGATCAGTGCACCTTGTCTTGTTTCAAACTCGTTCAAACGACCTAAATGGCCATAGAGCGGCTTCAAACAGTTGCGAACCTGATCAACAGAGCAAGCGGCTACGTAGCACATGATTTCATCTCAAGCTGCGCTTGGCGATTTCCATGGTTGCACTGAACGTGGCAAGGAGCCTTGTCGGTAGTTGCCGGCAAGCTCCCAGATTATGCAAAGGCGAATCATACAAATAACGGAATCGGAAAAGGGGAAAACAGTCTTTTCATTCATTTGAATGGATACATTTGGCTTCGCTTACAAAGCGTCGTTATCCTAACCTAAAGACTCTGTCTTTTGACGAGGATCGACCTAACGGATTTCCATGGTTGCACTGAACGTGGCAAGGAGCCTTTCAAGGCCACGTCTGCCACCTGTCCATCCATAACTGCGCATGTCACGCGCGTGGTAGAGGCGTTTCAGGAGGTGGAGAGGCCACTCTGCGCACGACCTCCCACTTTGCGCATCCGATGCGTGGCGTGGGGAAAAGCAACCGCCAGCAGATCCAGCCAAGAAGGCCCATGCACCTCTTTGGGCCTGGCCCAACAATGCTCCGCACGCATGTGTGGCCCAGGCCCGGGGGCTCCTGTCGGTGCACTAAAGACTAGGGTCCCTAGTGCCCTAGACTTGTGCACGGGCGCAAAGAGCCCCTGACGGCAGGGCATGACAGGACCCCAGACAAGATGCATCCCCCCAAGACTACCAAGGCCCCGGCAAGCCTGCCTTGTTGGGAAGATAACCAAGGCCACGCCCATTCAGTGGGCGTGATGAACTCACCAAGTACCAGACCTCGGCAAGCCCCCCTTGCGAGGATGACAACCGAAGTCCCCAGCGAGCTCCCTTGCCGGGACGAGGACCCTAGGCCTTGACAAGCTCCCTTGCCGGGATGACAGAGCCAGGCATCGGAGGGCGACCGCCCTCGCCACAGTGCCACCGCCCCCAAGTTCCAGCGCATGCCGCATGCGCCAGCGCAGCGTCCAGGTGTCGAAACACCTGGACACGTGTCTTCACCAGCACATTGCTGACAAGGACAAGACATGCATTTAATGCACCTCACATCGGTAGATGGATAAGCACCGCCCTAGGTTCACTGTAACTTCTCCTGAACCTACCACCGAGCACTGTAGGTGACCCCTTTGCCTATAAAAGGAGGCCCTTAGCTCATTCACAAGGGGTGAGACTCTTTGGACATTGGCCCAGAAGAAGGTTATCAACGATCACTATAACAATCAACAACAAAACGCTTAATACGACCAGACAAGCAGGACGTAGGGTTTTACGCGTAAGCGGCCTGAACCTAGGTAAAAAGGCTTGCCGAGTGCTGATCGTTAGCTCTGCTCTTGACGTCGTCTTTCCCCGCTGAAAGGACGTGGATGTCGCCTAGAGGGGGGTGAATAGGCACTTTAAAATAATGACGGTTTAGGCTTGAACAAATGCGGAATAAAACTAATGTTTAATTTGTCAAGCACAAAACCTAAAACAACTAAGCTCACCTTTGTGCACCAACAATTTATGCTAAGCAAGATAAACAACTAAGTGATAGCAAGATATATGACAATAAACAATATGGCTATCACAAAGTAAAGTGCATAAGTAAAGGGTTCGGGTAAGAGATAACCGAGGCACGCGGAGACGATGATGTATCCCGAAGTTCACACCCTTGCGGATGCTAATCTCCGTTGGAGCGGTGTGGAGGCACAATGCTCCCCAAGATGCCACCAAGGCCACCGTAATCTCCTCACGCCCTCGCACAATGCAAGATGTCGTGATTCCACTAAGGGATCCTTGAGGGCGGTCACCGAACCCGTACAAATGGCAACCCTTGGGGGCGGTTACCGGTACCCGTACAAATTGCTCGGGGCAATCTCCACAACCTAATTGGAGACCCCGACGCTTGCCCGGAGCTTTACACCACAATGATTAAGCTCCAAGACACCACCAAGCTTCTAGGGCGCCAAAGCATCCACGAAGAACAATCTCTAGGGTACTAAGTACCAAAAGGTAATATGGCTTCTCAAACTTCACTTCCACGTATCACCGTGGAGAACTCAAACCGATGCAACTCATGCAATGGCAAGAACACACAAAGTGGTCAAGTCCCTCACATTCAAATCCCTCCACAACAACAAAAGCTATGGAGAAATATGAGAGGAAGAACAAGGAGCTCACAAAGAACTCCAAGATCAAGATCCAAGTGGTTCCCCTCACATAGAGGAGAAAGTGATTGGTGGAGATGTGGATCTAGATCTCCCCTCTCTTTTCCCTCAAGAACAAGCAAGAATCATTGGAGGGATTGAGAGTTAGCAAGCTCTAAGAAGGTCAACAATGGGGGAAGAACATGAGCTCAACGGATAGATAGGGCCAAAGGGGAAGAAGACCCCCTTTATATAGTGGGGGAAGGAATCAGACCGTTACCCCCACTTACAGTCCACGCACAGCGGTACTACCACTCAGGGAGGAGCGGTACTACCGGTAGCCTCTGGCGGTACTACCGCTAAAGAAAGCCTTCGCAAAAAGTCCGACGGAGAACAACCGCTCAGAGAGAAGTACTACCGTCCCGAAGTGGTACTACCGCCCACCCAGAGCGGTACTACCGCTGCCCCTGGCGGTACTACCGCTAGGCCCCTGGTGGTACTACCGCTAGGACTGGAGCGGTACTACCGCTCGCCACTGAAACAGTCATAACTTTCGCATACGAGCTCCGAATCGAGCAAACCCAAGCTTGTTGGATTCAGGATGACAAGAGTTATCCAGGAAATCTTAAGACCATGCAGATATGAAAATGCGAATGATATAGAGATGTGAGACCTCTATGAATGAAGAACCGGCAAAAAATCCAACATCGAAAACATCATAGTAGATGCATATGGACTCCGTTTTCGATGAACTCGAGCTTGTCATGAAGATGACCATAAGCTCTAAAACTCACAAAGAGAAACACCAAATAAGAACCAAGAAGTATGATGCAAGGATGGAAATGGTTTGAGCTCTCAACGAACGATACAATTGAGCTACTCACTTGAGAGCCCCCCTTGACAGAACGACAATCTATCCTAAAACAGAAAACCTATCAAGGGCAAACCTATACCTTGCACCTCGTCCTCTTGAGCTAGATGACGATGATCTTGGCTTCCTCAAGATGGACCACCTTCTTGATTGCGTTGGCTTGATGAAGACTAGTTGATTGCTCCCCCATACACAACATGGGTGAGCCGCTCTTCAGTATATCTTCACAATTCCATTGCCACCACAATGGACAACATGCTTCAAGCATGATATCTTCATGATGATCCACTTGAACTTGCACACCGTAATCTTGATGACGATCACCACTTGACGTCATCCTTCATGGGTTGTATGAGATCTTCCTCTAGACGCAAGACCATGGAGACACACCTAACCCCACATAGAACTCTCACGAAGACCATGGGTTAGTACACAAACACGTAATGGACAATGCTTACCATACCATGGGATCACTTGATCCCTCTCGGTACATCTTGTACGCTTTGTATGAGATCTTCCTCTAGACGCAAGCCCATGAAGACACACCTAACCCCACATAGAACTCTCACGAAGACCATGGGTTAGTACACAAACACGTAATGGACAATGCTTATCTATTTTATGATTGACCAATATAAACATCAACAACTTCAAATTGGACTCGTTTCCCCTCATTTGTAGTTATAACATGTTCAGCTGAAAGCACACTCCAAATAAAATTGGTTTACTATTAGTAACACATATACTTTTTTACCTTATGACATATTGAAGTAGTAGTTCGTTCAGCACCCGATTAGGTATCTGGAAATAGTTCTTTCTTCTCTTCCTCCCCTCGACCTATTGAAGTTGCGCTCACCCGCAGCCCTAAGCCCTACAGTTCCTTTGCTTACCGCCTAATCTTAATCTATTGCCCTGCCTCCAAGAGAAGAATCACTATTCAAGCCCTATCGGATGGGACCACTTTGAAACTCCCATTCAAGCGAGGCTACAGAGGAAGAACGAAACGAAGTGAGAGGCCGGGGGGCAGGGAAAAGAGTCGAGTCGATCGACTGGGAGAAGCAAAACGAAATCGGATTTGGCCGAAAAAGATGCAACGTTATGGATACCATGACCGAAGGAAGGAAACACCTTGTCCGAGTTAGGCGATGCTAAAGGATGGATTAAAAAACTCATGGATGATATCTCTGTTATTGCTGCTTAATGCCCTATTTATACCGATCTAGCTTATAGCTGGGATTTCTAGAAAGATAAGCTGATACAGCCCTCGGGGATGGAGTGCCTAAACTAACCTTCCTGAACAGAAGTAGCAGAGGTAGAAGATATGTAAATCGTACCATCAAGGGGAAATGCACTATTGTTGTTGATCGCCCCTTTTATTTCTGATTTTCAAAAGGGCCCCGCTCTCGTCTCTGCTGACGAAGCCTTTATCTCTATCTCTGTTATCCTCGTACCTGCTGATCTCTTCGACTGATAGAGTCTATGCTATTAGTGAAGCTGGTTCTACCTCAACAACAGGATCTGCAAATGGATTTTCAACTATGACAGCTGAGAGGAATTGGGGATGGCCCCGCTAGAGTTTCCAAAATGAATCGAATTGAACCCTGTTGTTTTTTCACTAAAAATTCCATAGTATCAATACAATAACCTTTGAGAAATTGTGAGAACGGGAATAAAAGGGAGCGTATAGCTTTCCAATCCAGCAACATACATCTATCACCTAGGCATAACTGCCAACATCAGTATGCAGAAAGAATCTGTTTAGAACGGTTTAGAGTCGGAAGCAAGGCAAGTCACAGGCCAGCTTTCCTTCTTAAAGCAAACTGTCTGGAAAAGGAAACATTTGTAGCACCTAAATTGGTGAAAGCAAACAGATTGGGGAAACATGGCAAGCTAATAGGAAGGAAGCCGATCAATCGAGTACGAACCTACACCGAAGGATTCCCATTCACTTAGTAAACTTATTGGACAGATGGGTCAACCACTTGACCGAGGAGAGTAAGGTTCGTCACCACAGTCCCGATAGAAGGTCGAGTTTAAAAACAAACCAAAGACAGCAGGAGGGCTAAAACCTATAGTTTTGAAGTTGCAAACTCCAGCTTCGAAGCTGGAGTGCTTTAGCCCTTTTTTAGGCAAGAGGATAGCAAGTTCTAAATTCTGTCTCGGTAGGACATGGATTTCATAGTAATTGGGAGGCCCGTGCGACGGGCTATTAGCTCAGTGGTAGAGCCGCCCCTGATAATTGCGTCGTTGTGCCTGGGCTGTGAGGGCTCTCAGCCACATGGATAGTTCAATGTGCTCATCAGCGCCTGACCCGAAGATGTGGATCATCCAAGGCATATTAGCATGGCGTACTCCTCCTGTTTGAATCGGAGTTTGAAACCAAACAAACTTCTCCTCAGGAGCTTCCACTTGACACCTATTTAAACGGCTCGTCTCGCCGCTACCTTATCCTATTTCCATACTTTTGTCGCTCCATCCCCGTATGGGTGGAGAACCCGTCGCTGTCTCGGCTGTGATACCGGAGGCTCTAGGGAAGTCGGAGGAGAGAGCACTCATCTTGGGGTGGGTTTACTACAGCCTGCAATCCGAACTGAGGACGGGTTTTTGGAGTTAGCTCACCCTCGCGAGATCGCGACCCTTTGTCCTGCCCATTGTAGCACGTGTGTCGCCCACGGCATAAGGGGCATGATGACTTGGCCTCATCCTCTCCTTCCTCCGGCTTAACACCGGCGGTCTGTTCATGGGTCGTGAGTGGGAACTTAGTTTCCGTCTGGGTATGCGTCCTTGGATTGCTGTTGCATATTCAGCTCCTGTTGCAGCTGCTACTGCTATTTTCTTGATTTACCCTATTGGTCAAGGAAGCTTTTGTGATGGTGATTTCAGAATTCGGCAACTTCGCTTACTAAAAGATCAGTTACAAGAGCACAATGCTTTTTGTGGCTTCCTGCTCGGCAGAGAAGCCACGCTGCCGGGGTGGTCCTGTCACCCGGAGAAGTTCTCTTTGTCTTCAGCTTTTATTCCTCAATCCACTTATTTGTTCCCTTCTTTCATATACCTCCCCGCCCTGCTAAGTCTTAAAGACCAACTTGAGGACTCAAGCCAACCACTGACTGACTTCTCGATGGCCCGATAAAAGCAATTAGAAAACAAATATAAGTAGTTCCACACACAGGTCTCAAGAAAAGGGCGTGGAAACAGATAGAAACTCTTGAATGGAAAATGAAAAGAAATGTAGCCCCAGTTCCTTTTTTCTATTTTGACTTACTCCCCCGCCACGAGCGAACGACCATGCTCCTTTTTTTTCTAAAATGGATGGTTTGGTTGTTGATCCATTAATCAAATAAATTAGGTCGTAAGATCGAATCAAGAATTTCATTATATCCATTTCCAATATTTGAAGGGGCCAGGTCTTGGATACAAAAGTGTGAACATTACTTTTCGGTGTACCAAGTTACGGATTGGTACAAGGTAGAACTTTCGGCTATGCACCTTAGGGGGAGAGCTGAAAGATGGTACAACAGTTTCTTAGTGAATAGGGGACATGTATCTTGGCAAGAGTGAATTCAAGAGATTGTAGAGAGGTTTGAGGTAAGAAATGTGGTTGGTGTAGTTGATGAGTTTAATCACTTGAGGCAAAGAGGAAGCCTAGAAGGGTACAAGTCACACACAATTGGCAGAATTGAGGGCTGCCATGTTGAGGTGCAATCCCGTCATGGTGGAAAAATATGGGTACGTATATTTCCCGACAAACCAGTTACACTAAGACCCACGAAAACACGTATGGGATCCTTATCGACGTGGAGGAAAAATAGGACTATTTGGGGGGGGCTGGAGTAGGTAAAACAGTACTGATCATGGAATTAATCAATAACATTGCTAAAGCTCATGGGGGCGTATCCGTATTCGGTGGAGTAGGGGAACGGACTCGTGAAGGAAATGATCTTTATATGGAAATGAAGGAATCCGGAATTCTTAATTCAAGAGTTGTAGGGAGGGACTTATGTCACCACAAACAGAAACTAAAGCAGGTGTTGGATTTCAAGCTGGTGTTAAAGATTAGCTTTAGCGGAGAGGACCCTTAGATCCGAAGCAGAGTCATCATGGTCCTGTAACATAGAATAGCCTGCAGCAATACTCCGCCATAATTCCATGTTGTTCAACATGTGGGAAATATTTGGTACCACAACACCCAAGTTTATGAGTAACCCTTTCGTTAATGCTTGGTTTCCGAAAACCTAAACCTATAAAAAGCCATGCCCAGGTTTCCGGGAGTTTAGATAAGATATGTCAGCTGTTGGAGGATCAATATTATCCGGGGGATCCATATATTATGAGGGAGTATAGAGAGGGGGTCTAGAGATAGTACAGTCTGTAGTGAACCTATTCATTAAATGGACTTTTCCCTTACCTCTCATCAGCTTCCCTTTCCCTCGCCAGTGCAGTGCCATCTGGATACCTCATAAATAAATCAAGCAGGCCGGCTAGTAAGCGATCCCGAGGGGCTATCTTCTCTCCCATGCTGGTGCCTTGTATAGTAATGTTATGAATAACCCAATATCTAATACTGGTAATAATATCAGCAAAAGAACGTTCTCCCGTACTACTTCAACCAACTTGTTTATGATTTCACGTTTCAAAAGGGATTTCAAACCAAGACCGCTATGTGAGAATCGAGTGCCCTTCTCCTCAAATAAACTCTAATCCTCATCGTCGGAGCGAACTAGATGATCAGGCCGAGGGCTGCCCCCTCTTCCCCTCGCTCTCCTTTCCTTAATATTCACCGTCGTTGTTGGGGGAGAGACAGAAGCATCTGCCGGCGCTCCATTTTAAAAAAACTTTCTATCCAGCATGGGGCAACTTGGTACTTTTTTTCGTTGCTAAGGGAAATTGGATAAGAATCTACAACGCACTAGAACGCCCTTGTTGACGATTCTTTACTGCAACAGCATCTAGGGTTCCTCGAATAATGCGATATCTCACACCGGGTAAATCCTTAACCCTTCCTCCTCTTACTAATACTACAGAATGTTCTTGT
Source organism: Hordeum vulgare subsp. vulgare (assembly GCF_904849725.1). NCBI lineage: Eukaryota > Viridiplantae > Streptophyta > Magnoliopsida > Poales > Poaceae > Hordeum > Hordeum vulgare. The sequence goes on along the minus strand of NC_058519.1, from coordinate 187,183,837 downwards.
AAATTATGGCCAATACCAGGTATATAAGCAGTGATTTCAAATCCAGAGGTTAATCGTACTCTGGCAACTTTACGTAAGGCGGGACGTGAAGTCAACCAAGTACATGTGTGTTCATAGTGTCCCCGGCACCTTCCTCCTAGATGAGTATGGATGCTGAAGTTAGCTGGAGTGTGGGGCGAGTGCGTGGTAGATGGAACTCCTATTTACCGCATTTCATCCTGGTCATGGATAGATCACCCAGGTTCGGGTCCATAAGCAGTGACAATCGCCCTATTAAGACTCGCTTTTGCTACGGCTCCGGTGGGTTCCGTTCCCTTAACCAAGCCACTGCCTATGAGTCGCCGGCTCATTCTTCAACAGGCACGCGGTCAGAGATCACTTTCCCCTCCCACTGCTTGGGAGCTCAGCACGGTTTCACGTTCTATTTCACTAAGAAATGTTGATTTCCCTTTAACGGGTGTACAGGACCCGAGAAATATGCAGGTTTCTAATAGTGCTCACTCCAGTGGGGTCCCGGCACAGTCCGAATGTTTCAGAACCAGGCAAAACCAGATTGTTGTGCCATAGGAAGGATAGCTATACTAATTCGGTATACTCAAAATACACCTTTGGTACAAAATTTACAATCTCACAAGGATGAAATATCAGTAAATCTCAGATGCAGGAGTTGTCAGTTGCAGCCATTCTTGCTGTGTCAAGCTTGTGACTTGCGTTGTATCAGGTTGGTAACAGCTTGTATCTCGATAGGACTCTTCGTCGAAAAGCTAACACCACCCAGCATTTTCATACCCTTTCTTTGGGTGGTATATCGCCTTTAAAAGTCTAAGAGGGTAGTAGGGGGGATCTTAAGAGGGAATAATAGCTTCCTTTACTGCAGGATTAACTGCCTTTTATATGTTTCGATCTATCGGGGATGAAGCCCAAAGAGATGGAAGGGCAGGGCTTTTTTTTGGTTTTTTCATCTTTTCATCAAAGAGTTGAACAATGAAGATAGATGGCAAGTGCCTGATCGATTTGAGAGGCAAATATCGGGGAAATCAATGATGAATTGTTAGAAAGAGGGTTGGGACAGCTACCAGAGGCCATTCAGGTATACTAGTGGTCACATCCCCTTTTCCGACGCTTTTATTAGCCATGAGGCGCCTATCGGCAAGGCTTGGAACTACTGAAATATGAACCCTTTCGAACTCGACCTTTACTTAAGTGAGTATAGTATCTTGCAAGTTCACCCTAATTAAGATAACAACATCCGCCATCCTCTAGGCAACCCACAGCTGAGATGTTCCCACTGGTGCCTCTTCTTCCAATGGTACTATAATTCCTATTCCCATCGAACACTAGTTTCTGGTTTCTCAAGACCTTGAGGCAAGGACATAACTAGTATGTCGTGATTTTTTATCACTAAAAATGGATAATAATGAGCGTTATTTTTGCGGGTTGCTAGTAGTTTGTTTCATTATCCCTCCCCGTCGTCCTCGATGATGAACCTTACAGATAAGTCCCCATTACGCACCTGTCTCTCTGCCCTGACCCAGTTTACCGCTCGAAAATAGTAGCGGGAACTGTTTCCATGATGCTTAAGACTTTCATACACGACCCAAAGCTTCTCTGGGTCATTGAGCTCCTCTTCCTTGTGCTGGAGGGCCGAGGCAGCGAGATCCTCGACGCTTTCCTCCGCGAAGTGGTAGCTCAAGACCGAGGTAGCATCGAGGTCTCTTAAAAGAGCGCCGATGTGCTGGTGGTAATTAAGGACTAGGGCTAGCCGTTCTGGCCCCTCTTCCCCAATGTCAGCGTTGTATGTACCACCTGCCTTCTACCCTAGCCGGCCCAATACCTTCTCCGCAGGGACCTCAACAGTCCACTACTTCTGCTGCATAGCCTAGTTCTTCTACACCAGTAGCTATTGCTCCTAATGATCCATCATCAATCTGCTCCACCTGTCAACCCGAAGCTGCCATTTCCAGAACGGTTTGTGAAGTCAACTGAAGACAAGCAGATTGCAAAGTTTCTAGATATGATGATGTATTATATGAGCAACTTTCTATGGGTCACATAGACATCCAAATAAGCAGTAGAAGTGAGATGGGGAAAAGAGGTCTGAAATAAAAAGGGAATACAATTTATGTATGGATTCCGGTAAAATACCGGTACTCTATTCCATAACAGTGGAATAGGAAATTAAGGCTGACTTGGCCCAGGAAACAAGGTTCTATTAGGCTTGCAGGGCTTAAAAAAGAATGAGCTAGATCGCAGGTATTTGGATACGAGGTAGTAGCGGGGTCTAGTCGAAGCGGTGCGCAAAGTGTACAAAGGTGAGTCTCGGTGTCTGCACGAACTAGCTAGACATGGCACTCCCCGAGCACGAACTCGATCATCGTGTCGTCCCCTTTGAGCAGCTTTTCTTGCCTGCCTCTGCTATCATTGATCCAAATATTTCTCAATGGTGTGGAGACAGCTCACAAGAAGATCTAGGATTTCATAGCGAGTGTACTAGTAGCTGAAAAACCACTAAGCATAGCAATTATATTAAATGATTTATCAATTTTCATTAAATCTTATAGAAAGAGGTAGAATTTCTTCTTTTGCAGGGATTTCAGGAAAAAAGTCTCTTGTCATTTTTTATTCTATCAATGGACAGAATTCGAAGACAAGATTAGTTATTCTTCGTCTACGAATATCCAAATTTTTACACCTAATACTCCATAGATAGTTCGAATTGGATAGCAGCAATAATCAATTTTAGCGCCGATTGTTTGGAGGGGAAGTCTGCCCCTTTTAATGGATTCGGCACGTGCAATTTCTTTTCCTCCGAGACGACCTGCAATTTTTACTTTTACTCCCCTTATATCTGCTTTTTTAGTTAATTCAATGCCTTTTTTAGTTGCCTTTCGGAATGAAACTCTATAGAAAGGACATCGGCTCCTACGCATCCTACGCATTAGCGAACCTACGATAAATGAAATACGAATTATTAGCGCTATTAGGGACGAGCTCCTGCTTCCTCGGTTTCCTATCCGATCAGAAATCCTATCCTTGCTAAAACCAATCCAATCCACGAAAAGCATCGTATTGTAACACTTGTTAAAAAACAAAAAGTGTTGTGAATTCGATTGAGTTCGAAAGCACATTCCCTTGCTAGAGATATTCCTTTTATTCATCCCGGATTGTGTGCATGCGTTCACACCTATCCCGAGTGGGTATAGTTACGTGGTTAAGTAATCCCTTCCTATGCGAGGGAAGGGGCCTATGTATTTGCATGACCCCTGCGGATTTGACCCTACCTACACCCGGACCCAATCCCCTAGCGGTCCTTCCACCATGCCGCAGAACAGGAGCTCGTGTGGAACCTTGGATTTCTGGCGTAACAGTGGTGGAAGGTATCAAAATATTACGGCCGCATAACATCCTTCTTTGCTTCTTATCTCTTATCCATCGCTGCGCGCCTTGCTATTCTTTATTATATATCATATCATTTGTTCCATTCTCAATGGTTGCTGCGGGAATTTTTCTTCTAGCTCGACTTCTTCCTCTTTTCATATCTTTACCTTTGATAATGAGTTTTATTTCTTTAGTAGGTACAATAACACTATTCTTAGGAGCTACTTTAGCTCTTGCTCAGAGAGAAGACAAAATTGTTTGAAGCACGCACAGAACCGGAAGCGCCCCTTGTTTCAAAGAGAGGAGGACGGGTTATTCACATTTAATTTGATGGTCAGAGGCCTACCTGTCCTTAATAGCGGGTTGGTTACATCTACAACCCAAATGGAAACCAAGCCTTTCGTGGTTCAAAAACGCGGAATCTCGTCTCAATCATCATTTGTCAGGACTTTTCGGGGTAAGTTCTTTGGCTTGGACATGACATTTAGTTCATGTTGCTATTCCCGCATCCAGGGGGGAGGACGTTCGATGGAATAATTTATTAGATGTATTACCCTATCCCCAGGGGTTGGGACCCCTTTTGACGGGTCAGTGGAATCTTTATGCCCAAAACCCTGATTCGAGTAATCATTTATTTGGTACCGCTCAAGGAGCGGGAACTGCCATTCTAACTCTTCTTGGGGGATTCCATCCACAAACACAAAGTTTGTGGCTGACTGATATGGCTCACCATCATTTAGCTATTGCATTTATTTTTCTCATTGCCGGTCACATGTATCGAACTAACTTCGGAATTGGGCACAGTATTAAAGATCTTTTAGAAGCGCATACTTCTCCGGGGGGTCGATTAGGGCGTGGGCATAAGGGCCTTTATGACAGAATCAACAATTCGATTCATTTTCAGTTAGGTCTTGCTCTAGCTTCTTTAGGGGTTATTACTTCCTTAGTAGCTCAACATATGTACTTTTACATAAGATCTCGGAAGAGCCGATGTTTCCTTCCGTTCCCGGTAAATAGGAATTCTATATCCTCTAGCTCTTCGTGACCTGTTGTGTCTGCCCTCGACTTAGCCGTCATAGAATAGAAAGGTTTCTAATCGTTGAAAAGGATACTTCTAAACGTTAAGGGGCGCTCAACCTTCCACTCAAATCCTTTTTACCAGAAGGGAGCTCGCCTGCCACGACATATAAGGGAAAAGGTGAAGAATTGCAATTTATTGAGCTTGTAAGGCCCGTTGAAGTCCCCGAGAAAGGGTATAAATAGGGCTATAAGTAGGCCGTTTGCTATTGCAATAAGGGCTGCTCGCCTTTCCTTTTGACGGCTTGGCTTCCTATCGCTCCTATGTAGTGGTCGGCCTTAAAAGGAGTCTTCCTACCATACCATCATGCATGCCTATGTTATAGTGCGTTAAGCTTCGCTGGAAGCAAGCAAGATGATGAAGCGAAGCTTCGTAGACAAGGCTCGTATGTAGAGCGCCCAAGCGTTTGGCCAGCTCAGTTCTATTATCCATCGACAAACCTTTTATGGTAGTTTCACTCCGATTGCGGGAGGGAAGCAGGGCTATAGAAATCAGTTCAGAAAAGGACTGATTGATAGACTTAATTTTACGGAGAAGAAAGGAATATTCACGGCATTCATCACTTCTATATTTTACTATGATCTTTCGAGCGTGTATAGAGCCTATCTAGCTCTATTTCCTAGTTTCTCCTTTAAGTTGTGAGGATTGAGTTTGCTTTGATTCTAGTTCAGGGCAAGGTCTACTTTCTTGAGTTCGTATAAGCATGGATCTAATCTTACCTGGATTGGTTATCGAGATGAGAAGACTGGCACTTTAAAGCGGGTAACGTAAAGGATAGTCCAAGTAGAGATGCCAGGCCGGGTCTTATACCAGTAGCTTCAACCCAGAAGCCTCATGCGTAAAGGGAGCCCACCTCTAAGGGTGGCCCCTTTACAACAGAGGAAGGCCATACAAATCTTACCCCTCGTATGGGCGAGGGTGTGCCTCCTCTCCTCCTCACCACCTGGATATGGATGGAATTAGAGGGAGGAATGAACTTGAACTTTTCACCTTCCCCCGATCCCCCTTTACCCCCTTCCTGGCCTTAGTAAATGGCAAATTTTTGAATTAAATAAAAAGCCCTTTTAACTCAGTGGTAGAAAGAACGCTCGTAAGGAGTCCTATTGAAACCAAGAAATATAGGCCTGCTTGGGGTAATAAAGAAATGGATAAAAAAGGGGACTTCTGCTACGGGCTATGCCACCCATTACAGGAGGGTATGAACCCCCGGATCTAGGCGAGGTGATGGCGGGGAACTCCAACAGGTTTTGGTTTCCTCCTCACTGATTGATGGAGCCCATGACTTGAAGGAAGATGTGGCGGATCTCAAGGCTGGCTCTATTCCAAGTACAAGTTCCGAGGTGAAATGCGTTGATGTGGCCAATCGATATACAGTATAGTTGAATGGTTCGACAAGTTCACATGCCGGAGCTACTTGTTCTCCACGATACAAGTTGGTTCTTCTGCCCCGCTCCACCAGAATTGCGCAGACATCAATACTAGCTTCTGACAAGTACCCGGATTTCGTACTGCCACAATGCTCTTGATAGAAGGAAGCATGAATACCGAAGGCCTACCTAGTTGACCGATCACGCAAAACCGGATGCATTCAGTTCGTTCACGGCTAGGAACTGAAATGATGTCCCTCGCTAGGCTATAGGTTTAGGTTTTCGGAAGCCACTCATGCTTATTCAAAAGCTTTATTGTTCTTGGGATCTGGATCCGTTATTCATTCAATGGAACCTCTTGTTGGGTATTCACCAGATAAAAGCCCGCCTTTAGAAAGGACATGTTTCTTCCTATTATTCATATCCGCTAGGGGTACGAAGGAGAAGGAGACCAGATGCGTTAAGCTAGTTGGTAAGAGTTCTTGTCATAGCGGCTGTAGCATCCGTGTGGAAGAGGGTAAGCTTTCGGCAACACCTTTTTCAGATTGGAAAGGATGAATACTTGTGTTGGGTCCTGCAGACTAGGATAGCCTCAGATCAAAACCTAATAAATGTACCTGGGGTTGATCATATTTTTTGGGCAATAAGTATTCAGGAATTTGAGCGCTTATGTAGCTAAAAACTCTGCTAGATTATTCCAATCAAACTATATCGACAAACCTATATGAACTCACTCAATGATGAGTGAGAAAAGAAAAAGAAAAGGCTATTTCACTTCAAAAAGGAAGCCTATTTGACCGATTTACGAGACCAGACGTATGATCCTGTACGTGCCTACCCAAAGTCCTTGTTTTTCACGCATTTGACTATGAAATCAGGCCTCCCCGGCTGGTACTCGGGTTCAAATACCCATGGACTTTTTGTTTCTTTACTGGCTTCATATAATTCTGAAAACACAAGTTTTCTTGAAGCCTCTTGCTCATATCTCTCATCAAAGGGTGCTATTCTATAATGTTTCTTTAGCAGATCCCCCGCTAATCCGAGCGAGCTTTCAAATATTTGTCCCACATTCATTCGGGAGGGTACTCCTAAGGGATTGAAGACCATATCAACGGGTGTTCCATCTTGCAAATAGGGCATATCTTGCCTAGGCAAAATTTTGGAAATGATCCCTTTATTCCCATGTCTTCCGGCTACTTTATCCCCAACTTTGATTTCACATTTCTGTAAAATATATACACGAACCATTATGTCGAGGGGATCCCTTTGGATCCATTTCATGTCGATAACGCGCACTCTTCCACCTATAGGTAATTTCAGAGAAGTTTCTTTTGAAGTGGAAACCTCAAGGCCGAATATGGCCCGTAATAATCCAGCTTCTGAAACTCGCCAATGGGATTCTGTGTAATCCTCCGGTCTACATGGTGTAGGTAAAGGGCAAAAAAAAGTCGCTAATTAGTGGCACTGAAGTATGCACCCGGCGTGTAAACTTATTCTTTTTATTTGGTACCGCTCAAGGAGCGGGAACTGCCATTCTAACTCTTCTTGGGGGATTCCATCCACAAACACAAAGTTTGTGGCTGACTGATATGGCTCACCATCATTTAGCTATTGCATTTATTTTTCTCATTGCCGGCTGGCTCCTCGCAGTTCTCCCTTTAACACCAACGGTAGATAGGAACCGAACTGTCTCACGACGTTCTAAACCCAACTCACGTACCACTTTCATCGGCGAACAACCAAACCCTTGGGACCTTCTTCAACCCCAGGATGTGATGAGTCGACATCGAGGTGCCAAACGACTCCGTCGATAAGAGCTCTTGGGAGTCATCAGCCTGTTATCCCCGGCATACCTTTGATCCGTTGAGCGTGAGCCCTTCCAAGGTAGGAATTTGTCGTACGAACCACACTCCTTCGTAGACTTCAGGAGTCCATTGATGAAAACGGGCTGGGGAAAGCTTGAACTTGGTATGGGTCTTGGAAAGGAAAGTAAATCAAGTCCATCTTACAGGATTTCTTCACTTGCTTGGGCTTAAGCGGTACGAGTACCCGGAGAATAGTTCAATTCTCTTTGATGACACCCTTGTGTTGTCAAACTAATGAATCCCTCTCCGCCCCTGCTCCGACAAAGCAATAAGCACTAGGGTATCCACCCACCCGCCAGTTCGAATAGCCGGTTTCCTCCCCTTCCGCTCAAGCTAAAGGTTCTGGGCTACGGCTTCCGGTTCCGTATTCCGATTCGTCTTCGGATAGCATTAGAAAATCCCTTTCATGCCTTGCTAATACAACTATTATTTTTCTTAGCCGAGGAGCCTTTGGAAGAAAGGATAAGATAAAATTTTGTCATATCACGAAGAAATCTATCCCTCCCATAGCAATAACTAGAATTAAAAAAAGGGAATGACAAAGCATCCGGGAATAAACGATTAATTTCTATCAATAAACCTGCTAAAGCACCAAACCATAGAGTACTTAGCACGGGTGCTACAGAGAGATATGTTTTTATATCCCGCATTGAAAATCCTCCTTCCTTGTTGGTACTTTTCAGTATATAAGAGAATGACTGAACTCGCGTTGAAATCTACTAAACAACGGCTGACAGAGTGACAGCTAATGATATCAAAGTTGACGAAACAAGAGAGTTTCATTCAGTTCTTTTCAGAGTGTACGCCTATGATCAATAGTTCCTTATGATGAACTTGTTGGGGAACGTCGCATGGGAAACAAAAAATTTCCTACGCGCACGAAGACCTATCATGGTGATGTCCATCTACGAGAGGGGATGAGTGATCTACGTACCCTTGTAGATCGTACAGCAGAAGCGTTACAGAACGCGGTTGATGTAGTGGAACGTCCTCACGTCCCTCGATCCGCCCCGCGAACAATCCCGCGATCAGTCCCACGATCTAGTACCGAACGGACGGCACCTCCGCGTTCAGCACACGTACAGCTCGACGATGATCTCGGCCTTCTTGATCCAGCAAGAGAGACGAAGAGGTAGAAGAGTTCTCCGGCAGCGTGACGGCGCTCCGGAGGTTGGTGATGACCTTGTCTCAGCAGGGCTCCGCCCGAGCTCCGCAGAAACGTGATCTAGAGGAAAAACCGTGGAGGTATGTGGTCGGGCTGCCGTGGAAAAGTCGTCTCAAATCAGCCCTAAAACCTCCGTATATATAGGTGGGAGGGAGGGGACCTTGCCTTGGGGCTCAAGGAGCCCCAAGGGGGTCGGCCGAGTCCAAGGGGGGAGGACCCCCCCCCCCCAAACCGAGTTGGACTTGGTTTGGTGGGAGGGAGTCCCCCTTCCTTCCCACCTCCTCCTTTTTTTTCTTTCTCTTTGATTTTTATCTCTATGGCGCATAGGGCACTTGTGGGCTGTCCCACCAGCCCACTAAGGGCTGGTGTGCCTCCCTCAAAGCCTATGGGCTTCCCCGGGGTGGGTTGCCCCCCCCCCCTCCGGTGAACTCCCGGAACCCATTCGTCATTCCCGGTACATTCCCGGTAACTCCGAAAACCTTCCGGTAATCAAATGAGGTCATCCTATATATCAATCTTCGTTTCCGGACCATTCCGGAAACCCTCGTGACGTTCGTGATATCATCCGGGACTCCGAACAACATTCGGTAACCAACCATATAACTCAAATACGCATAAAACAACGTCGAACCTTAAGTGTGCAGACCCTGCGGGTTCGAGAACTATGTAGACATGACCCGAGAGACTCCTCGGTCAATATCCAATAGCGGGACATGGATGCCCATATTGGATCCTACATATTCTACGAAGATCTTATCGTTTGAACCTCAGTGCCAAGGATTCATATAATCCCGTATGTCATTCCCTTTGTCCTTCGGTATGTTACTTGCCCGAGATTCGATCGTCAGTATCCGTATACCTATTTCAATCTCGTTTACCGGCAAGTCTCTTTACTCGTTCCGTAATACAAGATCCCGCAACTTACACTAAGTTACATTGCTTGCAAGGCTTGTGTGTGATGTTGTATTACCGAGTGGGCCCCGAGATACCTCTCCGTCACACGGAGTGACAAATCCCAGTCTTGATCCATACTAACTCAACTAACACCTTCGGAGATACCTGTAGAGCATCTTTATAGTCACCCAGTTACGTTGCGACGTTTGATACACACAAAGCATTCCTCCGGTGTCAGTGAGTTATATGATCTCATGGTCATAGGAATAAATACTTGACACGCAAAAAACAGTAGCAACAAAATGACACGATCAACATGCTATGTCTATTAGTTTGGGTCTAGTCCATCACGTGATTCTCCTAATGACGTGATCCAGTTATCAAGCAACAACACCTTGTTCGTAATCAGAAGACACTGACTATCATTGATCAACTGGCTAGCCAACTAGAGGCATGCTAGGGACGGTGTTTTGTCTATGTATCCACACATGTAAATGAGTCTTCATTCAATACAATTATAGCATGGATAATAAACGATTATCTTGATACATGAATTATAATAATAACTATATTTATTATTGCCTCTAGGGCATAATTCCAATAGAACTGTCGCTGACCGCGCCCTATAGGGATCATCGAATCGATAGCAATTCTACCATACACTAGAGTAACAAAAGGAATAAAAAATCTTCCTATTCCCGCTTCTTCTATTCAGGACATCATTCCCGTACTCTTTCTTTTTTAAGGTAAGGAAAAAAGGGCTTATGGTATAGTATCGTATTTTTAATGCTTGATAATTTTGTTTTTTGAGGCTCTTTGAAGATCCGGGTAGACAAAGGATTCGTCATGGGGAGTCAGGCAAGGGGAAAAGGGATGTTTGCTTTGGTACCTGTCAATCATTTTGAATCCCGCTTTCATTGACCTTGAAGTCTGAGAGAAGGCTTTTTCTTTCAGAGTGCGCGATCATGACAGGACTCGAGGAAGAAGCCCCGGCTAACTCCGTGCCAGCAGCCGCGGTAAGACGGGGGGGCAAGTGTTCTTCGGAATGACTGGGCGTAAAGGGCACGTAGGCGGTGAATCGGGTTGAAAGTGAAAGTCGCCAAAAAGTGGCGGAATGCTCTCGAAACCAATTCATTTGAGTGAGACAGAGGAGAGTGGAATTTCGTGTAAGCATTAAGGGCAAGGAGCCCAGTGCTCGACCGAACTATTCGAGTCGAATTTCGCAGATTGGGGGTTTCCTTCAGTAAAGACCGCTTGTGATTGATTCTTTCTCGACTCCTTCTATATGAATATGATGTAGTCAATGGCGCGAACCGAACGCATCTTGCTCAAACGAGGGCTATAGGCTTGTGGAGACAGGATACAGAGTTTGCAAAAGGGACTGAGCACAATGGCCTTTAAGATAGGATTCCATAATTGCAAATTCTTTTTTAGGACTCAAAAAGAAAGCAATAAGACTGAAAAGTGGATTTTAGACCTGGCTGACTGACATGTTTACGTCTCATATTGGCTAATGTATTTGGAAGCCCCAGGAGCGTCTGTCAAATCTTATTAAAAAACTTTCCGGGGTGGCATCCATGCTGAAAAAGAGGGACGTAAAATAGCAAAAGTACGATCCGGAGTCTTTTTTTTTCTTGATTATTTGAAATCCAAATCGAAATGCCTCAACTTGATAAATTGACTTATTTCTAACAATTCTTTTGGTTATGTCTTCTCCTATTTACTTTTTATATTCTCTTATTTAATAATAAAACTCCAATCCAGGATCCCTCGAAAAGTGAAGTGAACTAGCCAGGTAGAACAGTCAGGTTAGGAAAAGAGTCTTTCATGTCAAGGTGATACCACTCTGGAAGAGCTCAGATTCTAACCTTGTGTCAGACCCACGGGCCAAGGGACAGTCTCAGGTAGACAGTTTCTATGGGGCGTAGGCCTCCCAAAAGGTAACGGAGGCGTGCAAAGGTTTCCTCGGGCCAGACGGACATTGGTCCTCGAGTGCAAAGGCAGAAGGGAGCTTGTCCAAGAATTCACTATATATTCTTAATCAACGGTTTTCTTGCTGGGGCGGACACAGATTTCTCTCTAAAGGTGAAGAAAAATAAGTGGGCGAACACTCGGCCCAGCGGGCGAACATGCCACTCAACCAAAGAAAGATAATGGAAAGTTGCCCGAAATGAGCACTAAAAACTTTTCTAGAAATCTCCTCCAAATCACCAGTATGACTATCGAAATCATGAGCATCAGCATGTAGGTTCCAGATCCAAGTGGTAGTATCAGGGCCCTTAGCTAGTGTTCTTGAGAAATGGTCGGGTCTCGCCCATTCCTCAAAAGATGTTTTTACAGGATCCCTATCCACAACAATTTTTACTTCTGGTTCCGGCGAACGAATAATCATTAACTCCTCCTCTTTCCGGACAAGACATACAAAGAGACCCGCCAACTGTCTTTTTTTTAGTGAATCTTTGAAAGATAGATTTTGAAAGATATATTTTGGAGAGACCCAAGGACGGGGACTTCCTTTCCCAAATATATGTCATTTCACCCGAAAATAGAGAGCTTGTGTTTTCTGAAATCACAAGGAGAGTTCCGAGAATGAATTCCAATCTGGTACCAATCGTAGAAACCGTATTGTAGAGTTCTTCTCACGCCTAGCACAGCTACAAGCATTCCTCGAATGCAGAGACAAGACGGAGGATATCTGATCCCGCGGAACATCTGCTACCAACTACGGATTACCTTGTTTCCATGAAATCCATGTTTCTGGCACCTTGGCCCCCTCTACCTACGAAATTCTGATTCCCTTTCATATTTGTACGGATTTCTGGAATTGATAATCATAGAGGAGCCCTCTTTACCATTCTGTATAAATGGATATTGCGAATAATTCCGACAACCTCAGGAAAAAAAAGGCATTTACTTATTATAGAGATGGTGCGATTTGACTCTTTTTTTTTTGCTTTTTTTTAAACCCTGACTTGGAATCAGAGCCATAAACGAGTGATTCGGTCGGACGGACGATTGAGTTCTTAAAGCTTGGATCGGCCGCTTGATTCGATCTTCAGTTTCGACCTTCATCAGTCAGGAAAAAGAAGAAGGACCCACTTATTCCACTCGAGGAGTGAATCCGAGAGGCGTGACTGGAGCCACTGAGGGGTACTGTTCTCCGTAGAGACGAGGCGGATGAGAATTGACATATTCAAAGTGGAAAGAACGAATATCGATTCTCGTGGATGAACGGAGGAAATGGGAACTTGGTCTTTGCACTCTTCTTTCGGGGGGGTTATCCCATGACATGAAAAAGACCAATCAAAAACTTCTGCAAGTTAATCCCTACTATCAATGTCATGCAGGAAACTGACACACCAAATGATGCCACAGAAGAGATTGCAGTACAAGAAGAAGAAGAAATCCCACAGGATCAGGACTCCCCTCCAAATGAGTATCTCATGCATTCCTAAATTTTAGGAAATCAAGCTGTTCGACCACAGATAGGATCGGTAACTCGGTAAAAGCCGAACAGAGCTGTTACTGTTACAAAGTATAAGGATCAGCTTTTCTTCCCTTCCGGCGAACAGAAAAGAGAGATACGAAGGAGTAACTTAAAATATCCCATTACTTCCTCTAGCTCTTTCAAAAGGGATTAGAACGTAGACTGACTACTACAAGAAAGGGTACGAGGTATAGATAGAAATAGGGGTACTTGCTACCTCGCCGGAGGGATGGGGAGATAGACTCTGACCCAGATCTCACTATAGCCGCCAACGGATCAATTCATTAAGGGCACACCCAGGCAGGGAAGAATTCTCAATTAGTTCATTGAGTTTAGGAAAGGATGCCAGTTTGGAACGGTTGGTGGAGCATGGTGAAACACGCTCATTTGGAGTGGCTGAAACAGAAACGTACTCGAGAGCTACTCGTCTTCCTAAAAGCTCTAGCAATGCAAGACCTGTCCTAATGCAATAAATACCGGTGCTCTCGAACTCAATCAGCACAGGTACAGGGCCAGGTGCTTCTCTAGCTCATGGGATCACTTGATCCCTCTCGGTACATCTTGTACGCTTTGTATGAGATCTTCCTCTAGACGCAAGCCCATGGAGACACACCTAACCCCACATAGAACTCTCATGAAGACCATGGGTTAGTACACAAACACGTAATGGACAATGCTTACCATACCATGGGATCACTTGATCCTTCTCGGTACATCTTGTACGCTTTGTGTGTTGATCATCTTGATTTACTCTTTGTCTGAGATCTTGATCAACCTTGTGTCTCTATGACCATTCTTTAGATAATACCTTGAGTACCATCTTGGTCATCATATAAACTCCTTGAACCCAACAAATGGACTTCAAGAAGTGTCTATGGACAAATCCAATAAATATAACTTAAGGCAACCATTAGTCCATAGGAATTGTCATCAATTACCAAAACCACATATGAAGATATATGCTCTAACACCCGTCCTACGATCGCAAGGGTTTCACGTTGATTCCCATAGGTGTCGACCTAGCATCGCCGACATAGAGCATAGATGGTATGCATACCGAGCAAATCACATCGCTTACCATTAAAGAAGGAACAAGTCGACGATGATTTCAACAATCACACACAATTGGGTGCGAGCAAGTGTTTGCCGACATCATACACAACTTATTATCAGGAATCGTCTGTCTTTTTTATCTATCTTCCCACACAATTTCGATTACTGACCTGTTTACCAGGTATCACACACATCTTTTGTCATCGCAAATAGTTCGTCCAAGCAACATGTTTGCCTGGTATTACACACAACTTCAGATGTCGAATCGGTTGTGTTATTTTGCCTCATCGCAAATAATTCATTCGGATGAACTGTATGTCTTACATCACACACACTTGTATTCAGTTAACCGTTTGCATTATTTTAGTCCATCACAAACAGTTTGTGTGGGTCAACTGTGTGACGTAAATTGTGGTGTGCCAAATACTTCAGCCACACTATTTATCATTGGAAAACATTTAAAACTGCCCGACTGATTTCTGACTAATGTAAGTTGCCTCACGAGCCATCCGATTAAGGTTGATCGTGCAACGCTGCGCGTCCATCTGAACCACGCACTCACCGTCTGCCTTACCTTCACACGCAGTGAGATCCACTCGTTCTTCCATCAGACACGCAATCTCCACTTTTCCTCTTTATTTCTCCTCTTTGACTTTCAACCATGGCCCTCGCCGGAGCATCCGCAAAGCGGCGTGCAGCATCCTAGCCATCAATCCGTCGCACCCATGCTGTCTTCTAGCATCCTGGCGTCCGTCGTCATGCTCAATGTCGACGAGCACCGTTTGGCACCGTCATCGACGTTGGTGCAGAGCGACCGACGTTGCAGAGGAGCACTTGGTTCTTGCCGATGGTGCGCGCCTCCTGGGGAAGCTGCAGTGCGGTGAAGCTTCGCGGCGATTGTCGGGATGCAGTGATGGAGCACCACTGTGCTGGTGTTCGCGCCGCAAGGAAACATCATCGAGATTGCAATGAAGCGTGGCAGGGTTCGTTGGAGCTCCGACGAGATTCCAATGAAGCGCCGGATAGCGCCGCCAAGCTGCAATGAAGCGTCGTGGGGTTCGTTGGAGCTTCAACGAGGTTGCAATGAAGCGTCGAAAGCGCCGTCGAAGTTGCAATGAAGCGTTGCGGGGTCGTTGGAGCTCCGGCGAGGTTGCAATGAAGCGCCGCCGAAGTTGCAGTGAAGCGCTGCAAGGTCGTTGGAGCTCCGACGAGGTTGCAATGAAGCACCGCCGCGCCACCGGTGCTTTGAGTTGTTGCCATGGAGCTGCTGCAGGAGCTGGCTGATTTGTACGGCTGTAGAGCGTCTGGGCTTAATTTTGACACAAATCATCCGGATGATTTGTAGTAACCATCTTTATCATTTGTGTCCGTGTAATTATCTTCAAATGTGTCGCTTAGATTGGTCAAATAATTGGCACAAGCATGATCTATAGATGTTGTGTTTGTCCGCATTTTACTAAAAAAAAAGCTTCAAAACATGCAATAAGGCTACCAATATTGGGTGGACAGGTACACCACACGCCCCGGTGCCCTAGATACACCATCGCAATTCTTACAAGTTTCATGGGATATCAAGATGTCTGACGCAAGATTGCCGCGAGACAAAATGCGTCCGGAGTACACCCGAGGTTTCACATGGAAGAGGACAATACAAAATGAAATATAATTGAGAGTTCAAATAAATACCAACACATCAAACTCAACTCTTGTTGGCTTCTTACACGTGAGAATAGGAATCACTCGGTAGTCAACAGGACCACGCTTACCCCGGAACGGCTGATTCAGCTGCAATGTCAATCCTGTGGTCAAATTTGTATAGAACTACGATAAGCAAAACACATTCAAGGAGAACAGATTAAGAGAGCTTCCAGCAAACTATTGGCAGATGAGTCATTTTTGAGTTGTTCTAAGCTGATAAAAATATTTCAATTCTGGAAGTCCAAGTCTGCGCTATGGCACCTTTAGTAAACCATCTGCAAGGTGGCGACTGTAGCAGTTAATAACAATCGTCAACTAGTGTCATTTGCATGGAAAGAGCGAGGAAAGTGCACCTTTAAACTACCTTCGGATCAGATTAACGAGAAATGTGGATATTTTGTCACTCCAAATAATAGCAATTCGATCTTTCCCACTCCATGTCATGACGACATGTCGCCCCAAGATCCAAATATCTGGGTGACATGGGTGGCAATGCCATTATTTGGAGTTCAATAATGAAAGGATCAAAGCAAAGTAGAATAATTCCTGGTTATCATAACATACAATCAGATCTGCAAGTAAGTCAAAAACTTCCAGCGATCTCCATATTTAGTATTAACTTCACGGCAAAAATATTTAAGGAACATGACTTACTATCCGTTGCAGCCTTCATTACACAATGATGGCAAAATGATTGCCAACTACATCTAAGCTTACAAATTTCTTCCATAATTAAATAATATCGAGTGTTCATGTTAACATATTGAAATGGTGGTGAAATCTTATTCTTTTTATAGATATTCAATTAGTAGAGTAAAGAGGCACCTTAGATTTCCCTTCTAGTACTTGTGAAGATCCACCTATATAGATGTCAGGTACAATCTATGGCACACAGACCCCACATGTGCCACTAAACGTTTTGGGCTCCTGGAACCAATGGTTAAAAAGGAAAATCGAGGTAGCACCATATCATATATTTTGACTGAATTTTTTTCTGTAACTCAAAAGGGTCATTATTACTTTGTAAGCAGGAAAGGTTTGCCTAGCTACATAACAAAAATAACCGAGGTAACAAGTAACAACTGAATATGGCAAGTTATGATTAACTCTACTTAACTAAATTTGGGTACATATCCACACAATTACAAAATATATTATTAGAATGTCAACAAGTGCTGATACTGAAACATTTAATTTGCCAATGGAGTAAGATAGTGAAATTATAAAAGAGAAGCATAAAATTATATATGTACAAAAGAATTACGTGATAATGTAACTCACCTTACACTAGAACTAGTTGTTTTACTTGTCGCCAAATGGCCCAAATCGCTGCCAAACATGCTCGATTAAATCCCTTCGGAGTTGGTTATCTGTTGACTTTGCACAAATACTAGCATTTTTCCGAAGTAAATCAGCAAAATGAACAGCAGGTCCATATTCAACGTCTGACAGTGGAGCAACCGGTTTCTCTGAAATTTCATTCGAGTCAAAACAAGCACTTGCCATATCTTGCTCATCCTCAAGTGTCATGTTATGCAGTATGATGCAAACCTGCATGATTTTGCCTAGAGTTGCCTTCTGGAAGAATTTTGTTGGGCCACGCACAATGGGAAAACGTGATTCTAGGAGTCCAAATGCTCGTTGGACATCATTCCTTGCTCCCCCTTGATGTCGTGTGAATAATCGATCCTTTTCAGTCTGAGGGAGGGGTGTCGCCTTAATGAAGGCAGGCCATTCTGGGTATATACCATCAGCAAGATAGTAACCCATACTGTACTGCCTCCTGTTGATGGAGAATTGCACACGAGGACCTTGACCTTTCAAGACATCAGTGAACAAACGTGATTGATTCAGCATGGTAATGTCACTACGAGACCCAACAACACCAAAGAAAGCATGCCATATCCAGAGGTCTTGTGAAGCAACAGCTTCAAGAATGATATTAACAACAGCTTGATCACTGTGAGTAAGATGACGCACCCATTTAACTGGGCATTTTTTCCACTCCCAGTGCATACAGCCAATGCTTCCCAGCATGCCAGGGAACCCACGGGTCTCACCCATTTGTAGAAGACGCTGCACATCAACACTAGTGGGGCTCCTCAAGTATTCTTCACCGAACATGTTGATCACCCCGTCCACAAACTGCTCCAAACAGTTCATTACTGTGCTGAAACCAATTTCTACATATTTGTCAGTGGCGCCAGAGGGGGAACCCAATGCTAATATACGAATAGCTACTGTGCACTTCTGTAGAGGTGTGAGTCCTTGACGATTAAGGCCATCTCTCCTTTCTGTGAAATAGGGAGACCACTCTCCCAAGGCACGCACTATACGTAGAAAGAGGGGTCTTCTCATCCTGTACCTTGTACGGAACTGATCATCAGTGTAGATTGGATGCTCAGCGAAGTAATCAGCCACAAGTTGTTCATGGCCCTCTTCACGATTTCTCACTATGTACTTCCTACTCCCGCGGCGAGATGCACCAGCTTGCTGAGGTTTAATTTTGGCCTGGATCTTCCCATTGATCTGCTCAAGCAAATTATGGAAGATGCTTTGTTCAGAAATCAAATCTTCCATAGTGTATATGCCGGTTGGGTCAATGGTAGTGCTGTCATCAGAATCATCGGAGCAGGATGATGTGTCTGACTGGTGGGACATATCTGCAAAGATAAGCAAAGAGAAATGCTTCAACATGTATGTGAAATACTTGCTGATGGTAAATCCGGATTGAAGATGCACTCATTTGTTTTCTACAAATAAAAATGCACAAAACCAGGACACAAATGAACTTTACACATGCATTGCAAATGTATGTATCCAAGTTTATTATTGGGCAAGCACAACTAGTAGCTCTTAAACATAATAGCAAAATGAAGATACTAAAGGCAACTCCAAAGGTTGCCCTGCTTCTTCCCTACTTGTCCGTTTGGAACAGGGCAGATAGAAAGTACTCTCCAATGAGGACCCCCGCTTCCTCCTTGTTTGTCCATTGTGTCCACCTCTCCCCATTTCTTCCCTACTTCCGGGGAAGAAGTAGTGATGAGGACATCGATACCATTGTTACACCTGCTATACCTACTGGACCAGTTACTAGAGCTCGCGCACACCAATTGAATTACCAGGTACTTTCGTTTCTTGGAAATCTTTCTAATGTTCATGAACATATGATGCTGCCTAAAATAGATACTTTTGTTTTGCTTACGAATGAAGGACCTAGCATGGACAAAAAGGATGACCATTGGAGCGGGATCAAGCATGGAGGGAAAGGTGCACACGCGGGAAAGAACAAGGGAGCTTCCAGTGGTGATTTTCGGACTTTGAAGCCACCATAAGGAAAGCATGAAGGCTTGGACAAAATATACAAGATGTCACTTCATAAATTTCGTCCATAGGCTATTATAGGTGTCGCGTCACCTTATTTTTGGGCCAGGCCCATGTAATTTCGAAATACTACCACGTAGGTTGTTTTTAGAGTCCATAAGTGTGGGGAAACCGAGTTTAGGGTAGTTTTCGGACCCCTCCTCCAAGGGTCACGAAAATCCCTCCCTATTCCCTCATATATACAGCCCTTAGGGCACCGTTTAGACTTGGCTTTTGTTTAGATTACAAGTTCGCCATAGCTGCAACTTCGCGTTCTTCGTTTGTGTTCCACGACTAGACAAAGGCGTCACAGAACACCACTTTCATCAATAAAGCTTTCCTCTTATATTCGCAATATCCAGATTGCAATCTTAGTTTCTTGCTTGTTCTTCGTTTGCGTGCAGGAAACAGACCCTCGTGGTTAGGTTGATCGTGCTCCGGCGTGGTCAATAACCTCTCGGAGCTGGTTTAGCTATTGCTAAGGCGCGACGTCCTCACAGGTTCGTAGTCGGATCATCAAAGTCTACTCCACCAAAAACGATAACCACCATCTCATCGAAAGACAGGGTCAACTTAGCCTCTATCAAGTAGGGCGTCCGGCAGATAGCCACCTCAGCAGCGGACAGTTGGGCCCAAAAGACCATCCAGCCCACTCCCCCCACCCCCACCCCGCATCCAACTCTCTCTCTCTCTCTTCCACTATCTACTTCGCCTCGAGAGAAACCCTCATCTCCCGCCACTGCCATCTGCTCTTGGCCGCCATCCCGCGTGCCATGCCAGGCACTCACGGTTCCGACGACCTCGCAAGCACCTGCGTTGGGCATGGGCGACCCCAGCGCCGCTCCTCTGACCGGTGCGTCGGGCCTCACATTGGCGTGCCATCACGCGGTGCCGGTCCTAGCCGCCCCGCGGCAGCAGATCGAGCCATGCTGGCCCCTTTAACGGATCCGGCAGTGACTGGCAGCACTCTTGCTTTCCTCCACCAAGTTGGCCGAGGAGGAGTAGGGGCATGTTGCATCGGCCAAGGAGAAGAGGAATGACACATCATCTGAGGAGGGGAATGGCGCTCGGGCCGAGGCAGAAGGAGGATCCGGCAATTGCGCGGCCATAACCACGTACTTGGTCACGGAGTAGGAGGACGAAGGTAAGCGGCTCGCCATTGAAGAGAGGGAGATGGAGGAGGCAATGCAAGCTTCCCTCGCCGATACCGACAATGTAGATGATGACAACCTCGGCCTGGAAGATAATAACAACGAGCTAGGGGGCAATGAAGATGAAGGCACGGACAACGACTACGACAGTCGCCTCGGAAACTTCACCATTCACGTGAACTATCAACTATGGTTTCCTTTTAGTACTCATTATTTGTCCAATGCCGAATAGTGTATGTGTATGTCATGATGAACTATGTCTAATTAGCCGTATGTTTTAGTTGTATGTTTAGTCGTATGTGATGAAATATGGATGTGTAGCATATGTGTAGGAAAATTCCAATTTTTCAATTTTGGAAAAAATTGGGGGCAGACAAATAGGAGGGCTGTTGTGTACCATGGTACTATGGTGTCCTCCCTATTTGACTAGACGGGCACGCGGAAATAGAGAGGACAAACAAGTTGTTATAAAATCAGATATTCTTTGGGAAAGCTTCACTTATTCCATCTTAGGTTTTACTTGCACTAGGCACTGAAAAATCAAGCAAAAATACAGAACCACCCAAGCTACTGACAAGAAAGTTCTTCAACTCGGCAACAACCAACGAATTATTCTGTCTGTCCCTGAATTTCATCAATCATCCAGAATGCCACGGTCCAAGAAAGACGAGGGCAATCAGTTGATTATTATGTTCCGTAGGCTAGTGCTACTGATCTTGAAATGCCTAGATATCCTTTACTGAATGGGCGAATTGCTGTATGCCCTTGCGTTTTACAGGTGATTTGCTACCGTAATTACGTCCCCTTATCATTGTCCACTCACCCTCTACGCTAAAACTTAATACTACCTGGTATAGTGTTCCAATTCGTCAGGTTTTAGTGAAACAGAAGCAGTTGAAGTTCAGAAAACACATGGGCGCAAAACTTCCAACAGGGGATTCCCAAGGTTTTGCATTCAGCCGCGAACAATCCCCCAATCCGTGCGGATAGCAAGTATACTTAATTAGACGCTAACTTAGTAGTAACCAAACCGATGCAGTAATCTAAAATGGTATATTTGCGGCGTGAAGCTATGGCGGAAAGTTAAAACGGAGCGACCAAAGGTCAAATTATGCATCTTGCGAGAATAATAACGAGAATAGAACAAAATACCTGCTTCGCGCAATGTGGGAGGAAGAGGGGACGAATGGTCGGTGGAAGGGGTTTGGGAAATGAAAGGGGAAACAACAGGAGACCCCGACATGGACCAACCTCGCTGGTTAGGCACGGCGGCGCGACGGTGAAGGAGGGGAGCGGCTCCCGGCGGGAGAAGGGGGCGCAAGGCGATAGTGGCAGTGGGGCTAGGGTTAGGGGTCGCCGGCGATTCGAGGGGGGTGGCCGGGGAAACGGAGAGCACGCATGCGCCGCTGGTGGTGGAAGCCGGAACTGACAGGCGACGGGAGCTCCAGAGTCTCTTTTTTTCTCCTTTTTTTTTCGAGTACCCTCTTTTGAGCGGAAGTGGGCCGCAGAGTTGCGGGAGAGCCCGGAAATTGGTTTCGGCCCGGAAAAGGATTAAGAATGAAATCCGTTCTCGCCCCATCACTGCCGGCCTGGCCCATCAAGAAGAATTACTCAACTATACATGATATCGCGTGCCTCCTGGCCCATTTATACATGGGCCTGATGCCCCCCGAGGTTATTAGGTCACCTCCAGTATAAATGTGCCGAGCAGGGTCTCCTCGTCGTCCCCCTACTCTTTCCCTCGCCGCCGCCACCTCCGTCTCCTCGGGTTTGCACAGTCGTCCACCATGGTGAGCTTCTCTCCTCCCCGCCACGTTGATATTTCCGGCGGACGCCTCTTCCTCTCGTAGCGGACGTGGTAAGGAATCCTTTGTTGTTGCTCCGCAGCCGAAGCAGATCCACGAGATCAAGGACTTCCTGCTGACGGCGCGCCGGAAGGACGCGCGGTCGGTGCGGATCAAGAGGACCAAGGACGCCGTCAAGTTCAAGGTTCGCTGCTCCAGGTACCTCTACACGCTCTGCGTCTTCGATGCCGACAAGGCCAACAAGCTCAAGCAGTCCCTCCCACCAGGTTCGTCCTCGTGGCCCCGCCCCCTCCCCCTCTCCCCCATTTAGGTCTCGACATGTTTGATCTGTGTTGTCTGGCTGCTTACATAGCTTCCCCGCTGGTGCTGCACAAGATAGATGTGCGTAACCTGTTTCGACTTTGACGCTCCCCGTAAGTATGCGCATTAGGATGTGTTGCTGCTCCACACGTGGTCTGATTGGTGTGTGTATCTACGTACGTATGCTTGTGTAAACGATTTGTTTGCTACATGGTATTGTGTTGGTGTTGATTTATCTGGTATAATATGCACCGCGAGCAATAAAATCTGGGATAATCATAGGCGTACTGCTATATGATGCAAGCTGTTGACTTTCCAGCTGATCTGCTACTTTTACACAATTGCTTGATAGATGCATCTTAGTGGGTTGCATATGTTAGTGCTGGACACTCAGTGGCATTGGACTACCTTAGTACTGCACAAGTCAGTGTACCCCTTCATCAGGTTTTATGTTATCTTGTTGGTTATAATTTGCACGCATGTCCATTGATATTATAACTGCATAATGCAAGCATAGTCTCGTTAACCTCATGAGGACACCATTTGATGTTGAGGAACTGCTCAGTTCCGAGCCAGATTGTCCATGACTAGAATGTCTGCTTGGATTGTTTACATCCTCCTTGGTTCAGTCATGTTTCACATCATATCCGGCAATTATGATTTGTATTCAATATGTGCTTTACTGACACATCCCTTATGCATACAGATGTCCCATTTCGCAACCAATGATATGCTTACTAATTGTGATTGCCCTCTTTGCAGGTTTGAGCGTCCAGGAGGTTTGAGCATCAAGCCAGTCAATGCCTTTTCTAGTAGCGGGAATGTTCTATCCATCGTTCTTTAGTAACTGTTAGCAGGCTCTCCTTGTTTACCCCCATTTAAAAGAGTTTTGATGTTCCAAGACTGGAATGTAATGTTGGGAGCTATGTGGTTGAACCTGTGAGGATTTTTGTGTTAATTTTCACTTGCTGGAGGAGATCGATTATCTTATCATAAATTCGTTTAGTATCTCATTATTTTCCTGGATTGTTTTGCATTTTCTTGAGCCATTACCCATGGATTATTTGTTTTGACTTTCTGGCAGAATCACTTAATTGGTAGTACTTCCTCTATCCATATATATATAGGGCCTAATGCGTTATGACATGCAAGTTACACAAAGCATGTCTTCAAATTCGTACGTGAAAGGAGTTTTCAATGATATAATTTTCACATTATACATTTCATATATTATTAATCTTATCAATAGTCAAAGGCAATCTTGAAAAATGCATTAGGCCCTATATATATGGATGGAGGGAGTATAAGATTTTGAGGTTGTGGTGTTGGAACAAGTCGGTTCTTCTTGTTTTTTCGTGCAATTTAAATCTCCCAAAGATACGTTTGTGCCAGTGTTCACATTTATTGCTTCATTTCCTTCAAGGTTTGCCTTTTTAATGTAAAATTCGTTCCCGAAGTGCAGGAAAAAGCCACTGAAAATTAGAAAACGCAGAAGGATTTTTCACTTGTTTGGTTCACAGACAAAAGCGTCACACAAATTCAAACAAACACACAAATTTAATCAGGATATCTGTGGCATTAACGTCTCTTCTGCCCAAAAAATATTGTCTCTTCAGCCTCTGCCTCAACGTTTAGCCAGACAGGCACATGCAAGGCCAAGTGCGCCCCCATGGGGTATGCTAAAATGCACACTGATGGAGCTGTGCTGCGGAACTGATGCTGGAAATTACCTGCTACTCCCTCCGCTTCCTAAATATAAGTCTTTTTAGGAATTCTACTAGAGGACTACATATGGATCTGCTACTCCCTCCGTTCCTAAATATAAGTTTTTTTAGGTGAGTCTTTTTAGGAATTCTACTAGAGGACTACATATGGATGTATATAAACATACTTTAAAGGACTACATATGGATGTATATAGACATATTTTAGAGTGTAGATTCATTCATTTTGCTTCGTATGTACTCCCTTCGTTTCTAAATATAAGTCTTCCTAGAGATTTCACTAGTAGACTACATACGGATGTATATAGACATACTTTAAAGTGTAGATTCATTCATTTTGCTTCATATATACACTTCTACTGAAATCTCTTAAAAGACTTATATTTAGGAATGGAGGGAGTAGTCCCCTAGTGAAATCTTCTAAGGGTTTGTTCGGTTAATCCCTACCACAAAGGGATTGGAGGGGTTTGAGGTGGATTTTGACTTATGAAGATTTAATCCTTTTTAATCCCCTTTAAACCCCTTGAAATCCTATGAATCGAACAAGGCCTAAAAGACTTATACTCCCTCCGTTCCTAAATACTCCCTCCGTTCCTAAATACTCCCTTCGTTCCTAAATATAAGACCTTTTAGAGATTGCACTATAAACTACATACGGATGTACATTGACATATTTTAGAGTATAGATTCACTCATTTTGCTTCGTATGTAGTCTTCTAATGTAATCTCTAAAAGGTCTTATATTTTGGAACGGAGGGAGTATAAGACATTTTAGAGATTGCATTATAAACTACATACGGATGTATCTAGACATATTTTAGAGTGTATATACATTCATTTTACTTCATATGTAGTCTGTGAAATCTTTAAAAGGTTTTATATTTTAAAACGGAGTGAGTATTTAGGAACGGAGGGTGTAGTTACTAGTGTATGACTTTGTTATTTCTTCGTACTGCAAGGAGGTGACGAGCGACATAAGAAGTGGTACTCAGGGGTGATATGGCTTCATTATCACAGAAATAAAACTCCCAAGCAACTAATTTTCATTGTAGTTTTGTCTTTAAAGGACAAGTCGTTAATGGTGACGCCAACAGTGTAGCTAAGCATTCTCTTACTGTCCAAATTGTATCCCGCCTCGTGAAAAAACAAAAAAAAAACTCAACGTTTAGCAGCGTCATAGGGCCGTTTAAACGTCTTCTTTC
This sequence comes from Hordeum vulgare subsp. vulgare, assembly GCF_904849725.1. NCBI lineage: Eukaryota > Viridiplantae > Streptophyta > Magnoliopsida > Poales > Poaceae > Hordeum > Hordeum vulgare. The sequence goes on along the minus strand of NC_058519.1, from coordinate 187,158,308 downwards.
GTGGGTTGACACTTCAAAAGATGTTTCTTTACACCCTATTTAGATGTAGAAAAATTAGTTTGGCATCGTCCAAATTGTATCCCACCTCGTGTGAAAAAACAAAACAAAACAAAAACTCAACGTTTAGCAGCTCATATGGCCGTTTAAACGTCTTCTTTCGTGGGTTCACACTTCAGAAGATGTTTCTTTACACCCTATTTAGATGTAGAAAAATTAGTTTGGAATTGCCGGTCCAGATTCTATTGTTTGGGGTGGTATAGGATTTGCGCTAGGAAAAGTTGGCCCAATTCGTAGCAAGCCACCTGCGCACGTCCCCCGCTTGCGCAAAGTTTTTGAGCACACGAGCTCGGAAAGGCTCGTAAATGCCCCCCTCCCCCCCTCCCCCCCTCCCCGCGTGACGCATACATGTCCGTTCAAAGCAGGGGATCGAAGCTCCTTTGGCTTGTGAGCTCGCAATCGACGACGACGACACTGGTAAGTTCTCCGGCCCTTCTCTTCGAGTCGCCCCCTCCCTCCCATCCGTCATCTTGTCCTCTCAGGCACTCCTCTCCCTCTTCTATCCCTCCTCTCCGGCCCTTAAACCCTAGATTGGGTAGGGAAAGGCGCAGGGGAACAACAGTGGTAGTGGAATGTCGGCGGGAGTGGCGCCATCCCCTCGAGCTCAATTTTTTCTAGATTCGTAAGGAACGGCGTTGGTAGGGTAATTTTTGTGGTGTCCGTGGGGGAATTTCGGCAGTCCAATGCAACTTGATTTTAAGATGTCGAATTTGTGTGTTGCTAAAGTATGATTTGTTTGAACTATGCAGGTTTCTAGGGGAATTTAGGAGCTCGAATTTCCTTCGTTTCAAGGTATATTATCTATTCCTACTTCATTTGTGTACTGTGATTTTGTTTGTCTTTTGTACACTTGTTGTTGCAATGGTTTATTATGTATCAATGTTGTGAATATTTCATGGACAAATGGTGTGTGCATTGTAGCTTTTTCATGATGTCTCAACAAGAGTTGGTTAGCTACGTTACCGAAGAGAACAAAAGAAGAAAAAGAAAGAGAATATTGTTGACAAAGAAGTATTTCGAAATGGCATGTCTAGCATTTGCTCACTCAGTTCCCAGAGAGCGTCGAGGAACCTCAGATGCTTCGACGATGAGGAGGAAAATGTTGCATATCGGAAGTACATATTGAAACAAACTTATGAGGCGTCCGAGACAACTTGCTATGATAAGCTACGCTTAACTAAATGAAGCTTCCATCATCTTTGTGCTATGTTGCATGGGAAGTGTGGACTCAAACATAGCATGTTCATAACGATAGAAGAAAATGTTGCTATGTTCTTACAAGTTGTTGGACATAAGACTTAAAATGAGGATGTTGGGTGGCACGTACCAACATTCTTTAGAGACTAATGGTAGGCATTTCTCTACCGTGTCATCACCATCGTGTCTCTAACTAGGGAGTTTATCAAGCTTCCCGATCCTTCTATCACCCCTCCCGATGATTGAAGTCGAAGTGGTTTCCTAATGCACTTGGAGCACTCGATGGGTGTTATATTTGTGTGTTTGTTAATGTCACTAACAAAGGGAGGAATGGAATATGCACCAAGATATCAACACTAACATGCTAGGTGTGGTTGACTGGAACATGAAATTTCTCTATGTTCTACCTGGTTGGAGGGTTCGACAGCGGACTTGAGAATGCTAAAAGATGCTACAAGAATCGATTGCGAAGATGCATTTGTTGTACCATAGGGTACGACTCTTTATCTTTGTGCTTCATTTCTTATATTTAATTGTTAGCTAACTCATGTACTTGTCAATAGGAAAGTACTATCTTGTTGATGCTCGCTATACCAATGGACCAGGATTGTGCTGACCATGACATTTCGTACATGCTTTATGTTAAGTTCGTACTAATATATATATATATATGTATGTATATATATATATATGTATGTATATATATATATGTATGTATATATATATATACGAAATAATTAAAATATTTAAAATTAATCTAAACTATATTAAGTTACAAATTCTGGTTTTAATGTTGATATACGTGATTACGTATACGAGTTATTAAAGTAAATACAAAGTTATTTATTTTATATTATTTTTAATACGAAGTGTTTTTAAATTATTTCGCTTATATTACAGGATCTTTGAGGGGCTGTCGAGGCCAACAAGACGACTCAGGTGTACGCAGTGGTGTAATATCCTACTCAGTACTCACCATATTTATCATTATGTTGTTTCAGATGTAGCTAAGTTCGTTCACTTGATGTTTTAGTTGCAAATTTATGGAGTAAATTCCCATCGTCTTCCCAGACAGTTCCACCCGAAGGGAACACTTCTCTACGGCCATAAGGTTCTCATTCAAATGCCATAAAAGGCTACACAGAGAACTACCGGCAGAGTTTTCTCCTATAGGATCCCTAGCATAAGAACTCGTTCCATAAATTCAAAATAAAATACCAAGTGAAAACACGAAACTACATCATTTCCACAACATAATTTACATATGGTTTTTCTTTTTGGGAACCCCCGAAGGGTTTACACAAGGATAAAGAAATTACCTTCTAACTACCTTCGCGAGCTTACAAATGCTCTAAATATTGTAGCTTTTTATTACACGATGAGGAAGTACTACTACTACTACTTGAGCAAAGAGCTTGTTAGCTGAGTTGCAACTCTGTGCTCTATCTGTGGCTGGTTCTTCTCCGTCTGGTGTCCCTCTTCGCAGCAAGGCTCCTCCTTTTATAGGCAAGAGAGCACCTCTTGGATGGCTTCCGGGAGAAGGCTCCTCTATTATTTCCTCCTTCTTTCTCCTTGTTCATCATGCACCTAGTTTTTAGGCCTTCTAGGCTTTATAGGCTTTTGTAGCCATTATAGCCCTTCTTTCTAGGGTATTGAGTGCATGTTGGAGAGGTTTGCACACCGTGTCTTGGCTGCCAATGGAGGTGGCATTGTCTTCTTTTTTGATTTTCTTCTTCGTCATGATTTTGTCTTGAACTTTAATCTTCAGGAATATTACAATCTTTGGATATGCATGTGCCCGTACACTACCTGCTGATATGTGTATGCGGGCATACTTGGCTTGAAACATGCACATGTGTGTGCATTGGCTATTGATATGCGTACGCATACATGCTACATTCTTTTTGAGGGGGGGGGGGGTCTTCCCTGCCCATATAATTGATATTTCATATCAATATACACTAAGATTCTAGATTCCTATCAGCATTCAGTCGGAGTATATGTCCTCCACGCCCGAATAATTGATAGTAATATCAATTCAAATTCAGTGACATTCGAAGTTGGGTTTTATTCAGGTGGCTGCCCATGCCCTCCGAGATCCATATGATCCTCATCTAAGAGATGGAAATCATACTTCGTATCACATTATTTCTTTATATCTTCAAATCTTATTTTCATTTCAACCCTTATTTCTTCTAATATCTCTTCCTTTAATTCTTTCTTCATTATTTTTGACAATTCTTCAAATCTTTTGTCCATTTCTTGATCTATATATTCACTATCCAAAGGGTCTAGGCCCTTCAGAAGGCATTCTTTATATGTATAATTTTTTGGAGAACCTTCTTCCTTTATATTCTTTCTTGATGATTCTCCCTTGGTAATTTTAAATATTGGCATATTAGATGCATTGTTATCTGCATTCTTTCTCTTCTGGATATAATCTTTAGCCTTGGGGTCAATATAATAGTTTTCCCCTATCATTTTTCTTGCCCAAAACAAGGCCTCATCAATACTTTCATATTTTTTGAATGTTAGGTCTTGTCCCATTCGTTTTGCATCTAGTTTCTCTATCATGATGTCTTCCCATGTCAAATATATTCCGGGTTTATTTCCGTCAAACAAAACATATAATATTTCTCCTTTTTGTATTTCAGCCATTTCTAGTTTTGCCGCCTTCATATTCATTTGGTTAAAATATTCTGCCAAGCTATTTAGAATTGATAGCATATATCCTTTTTCATCTCTCTTATTGGTATATTGGAACCAGAAATTGTCCAGTATGCACCTCTGAATTTCATCAAGCTTGATATGGGCCTTTGGCTTGCAATTGAAGGTATTTGGCTGAAATATCTTCAGCCTGTTCTCCTCTCCAAAGAAGAAGCATTCGTTCCTGGTGGGGAATAATCCTTTCTTCATTTCTGCAAATTTGATGCACGAGAAAATATGTCAGGTAAAGTATTATGTTTTCCCTTAATATGCTCAAAAATAACTTTATAACCATTCCCAGCTATGGTGTCTTCAAATAAGACCCATCTTCTGGTTGAACTTTTCTTACTATTAATTTTATTATAATATCGACATATGGCTTCACAATCAGTTTGCACTGTAAATTCTTTGAATCCTAGATATAACCTAAAAGCATTTATTGCATCTACAACTGCAAGGATTTCTCTATCAATATTATTTACCGTTTTTAACTTGTAACTTCCTGAAGCATATCTACATATTTTTTCATCTGCTTTCGGGGAATATTTATTAGGTTTTTGTTTTAATATAGCACCCCATCCTACTTTAGATGCATCTGTTTCAATAATAAAATAATTATCTTCTAGAGGCAATTCTAGGGGCTTTAAATTCTTGACTTTTTCTTTGATGGCCTTTACTAATTTTATATCTTCAAAATTAAAATATCTCTGACCATTCTTTCTTAATTTGGCATATAAAGGTCCGGCTAGCTTTGCTAGATTATCTACGTAATTTCTTGCATAGTTTAGAATTCCTAAGAATTGTTGTAGAACTTTTTTATCACTCATATTATCAGGAAACTCTAAAATTTTCTTTGTAATGTGTTCTTGCAAATATTTTTTTTCCTTCTCCTATTTCATGACCAAGGAAATTTATTCTTTCTTTACAAATTTCCATCTTATTTTTTGATAATATGACCCCATTTTGTTCTACCTTGCGAAAGAACACTTCGAGATGGGCTATATGCTCTTTATATGATTTTGAGAATACTAACAAATCATCTACGTATACTAATATAAAGGCCTGGTTCTCATTAAATATATTTTGCATTTTCCTTTGAAATAGTGCAGGTGCATTCTTTAGACCCAATGGCATTACTAGCCATGCATAATGGCCTTGTGGACGAGTAAAGGCAGTCCATGGAATGGATTCTTCGGCCATTTTCACTTGCCAAAACCCTGCTTTTAAGTCAAATTTAGAGAAAATTTTGCTTCCTTGTATTCTATTGATCCATTCCTGTTTATTAGGTATGTTGTATGTGTTGGAATTATGCCCTAGAGGCAATAATAAATGTATAGTTATTATTATAATTCCTGTATCAAGATAATAGTTTATTATCCATGCTATAATTGTATTGAATGAAGACTCATTTACATGTGTGGATACATAGACAAAACACCGTCCCTAGCATGCCTCTAGTTGGCTAGCCAGTTGATCGATGATAGTCAGTGTCTTCTGATTATGAACAAGGTGTTGTTGCTTGATAACTGGATCACGTCATTGGGAGAATCACGTGATGGACTAGACCCAAACTAATAGACGTAGCATGTTGATCGTGTCATTTTGTTGCTACTGTTTTCTGCGTGTCAAGTATTTATTCCTATGACCATGAGATCATATAACTCACTGACACCGGAGGAATGCTTTGTGTGTATCAAACGTCGCAACGTAACTGGGTGACTATAAAGATGCTCTACAGGTATCTCCGAAGGTGTTAGTTGAGTTAGTATGGATCAAGACTGGGATTTGTCACTCCGTGTGACGGAGAGGTATCTCGGGGCCCACTCGGTAATACAACATCACACATAAGCCTTGCAAGCAATGTAACTTAGTGTAAGTTGCGGGATCTTGTATTACGGAACGAGTAAAGAGACTTGCCGGTAAACGAGATTGAAATAGGTATGCGGATACCGACGATCGAATCTCGGGCAAGTAACATACCGAAGGACAAAGGGAATGACATACGGGATTATACGAATCCTCGGCACTGAGGTTCAAACGATAAGATCTTCGTAGAATATGTAGGATCCGATATGGGCATCCAGGTCCCGCTATTGGATATTGACCGAGGAGTCTCTCGGGTCATGTCTACATAGTTCTCGAACCCGCAGGGTCTGCACACTTAAGGTTCGACGTTGTTTTATGCGTATTTGAGTTATATGGTTGGTTACCGAATGTTGTTCGGAGTCCCGGATGAGATCACGGACGTCATGAGGGTTTCCGGAATGGTCCGGAAACGAAGATTGATATATAGGATGACCTCATTTGATTACCGGAAGGTTTTCGGATTTACCAGGAATGTACCGGGAATGACGAATGGGTTCCGGGAGTTCACCGGGGGGGCAACCCACCCCGGGGAAGCCCATAGGCTTTTGGGAGACACACCAGCCCTTAGTGGGCTGGTGGGACAGCCCCAAGGGGGCCTATGCGCCAAGAAAAAGAAATCAAAGGAAAAGGAAAAAAAAAGAGGGAGGAAGTGGGAAGGGAGGGGGACTCCTCCCACCAAACCAAGTCCAACTCGGTTTGGGGGGGGGGGGAGTCCTCCCCCCCTTGGCTCGGCCGACCCCTTGAGGGTCCCTTGGACCCCAAGGCAAGGTCCCCCTCCCTCCTCCTATATATATGGAGCTTTTAGGGCAGATTTGAGATGACTTTCTCACGGCTTCCCGACCACATACCTCCATAGTTTTTCCTCTAGATCGCGTTTCTGCGGAGCTCGGGCGGAGCCCTGCTGAGACAAGGTCATCACCAACCTCCGGAGCGCCGTCACGCTGCCGGAGAACTCTTCTACCTCTCCGTCTCTCTTGCTGGATCAAGAAGGCCGAGATCATTGTCGAGCTGTACGTGTGCTGAACGCGGAGGTGCCGTCCGTTCGGTACTAGATCGTGGGACTGATCGCGGGATTGTTCGCGGGGCGGATCGAGGGACGTGAGGACGTTCCACTACATCAACCGCGTTCTCTAACGCTTCTGCTGTACGATCTACAAGGGTACGTAGATCACTCATCCCCTCTCGTAGATGGACATCACCATGATAGGTCTTCGTGCGCGTAGGAAAATTTTTGTTTCCCATGCGACGTTCCCCAACAGTGGCATCATGAGCTAGGTTCATGCGTAGATGTCTTCTCGAGTAGAACACAAAAGTTTTTGTGGGCGGTGATGTGCGTTTTTCTGCCCTCCTTAGTCTTTTCTTGATTCCGCGGTATTGTTGGATTGAAGCGGCTTGGACCGACATTACTCGTACGCTTACGAGAGACTGGTTTCATCGTTACGAGTAACCCCCTTTGCTCAAGGATGACTGGCAAGTGACGATTTCTCCAACTTTAGTTGAATCGGATTTGACCGAGGAGGTCCTTGGATGAGGTTAAATAGCAACTCATAGATCTCCGTTGTGGTGTTTGCGTAAGTAAGATGCGATCCTACTAGATACCCTTGGTCACCACGTAAAACATGCAACAACAAAATTAGAGGACGTCTAACTTGTTTTTGCAGGGTATGATTGTGATGTGATATGGCCAATGATGTGATGTGATATATTGGATGTATGAGATGATCATGTTGTAATAGAAATATCGACTTGCACGTCGATGGTACGGCAACCGGCAGGAGCCATAGGGTTGTCTTTATACTAACGTATGTGCTTGCAGATGCGTTTACTATTTTGCTAGGATGTAGCTTTAGTAGTAATAGCATAAGTAGCACGACAACCGCGATGGCAACACGTTGATGGATGATCATGGTGTGGCGCCGGTGACAAGAAGATCGTGCCGGTGCTTTGGTGATGGAGATCAAGAAGCACGTGATGATGGCCATATCATGTCACTTATGAATTGCATGTGATGTTAATCCTTTTATGCACCTTATTTTGCTTAGAACGACGGTAGCATCATGAGGTGATCTCTTACTAAAATTTCAAGACGAAATTGTGTTCTCCCCGACTGTGCACCGTTGCTACAGTTTGTCGTTTCGAGACACCACGTGATGATCGGGTGTGATAGACTCAACGTTCACATACAACGGGTGCAAAACAGTTGCGCACGCGGAACACTCGGGTTAAGCTTGACGAGCCTAGCATGTGCAGACATGGCCTCGGAACACATGAGACCGAAAGGTCGATCATGAATCATATAGTTGATATGATTAGCATAGGGATGCTTACCACTGAAACTATACTCAACTCACGTGATGATCGGACTTGGGATAGTGTAAGTGGATCATGAACCACTCAAATGACTAGAGAGATGTACTTTTTGAGTGGGAGTTTAGCATATACTTTGATTAAGTTAAACTCTAATTATCTTGAACATAGTCTAAGTCCACTTTGAATATATTTGTGTTGTAGATCATGGCTCACGCGAGTGTCATCCTGAATTTTAATACGTTCCTAGAGAAAGCTAAGTTGAAAGATGATGGAAGCAACTTTGTAGACTGGGCTCGTAATCTTAAGCTAATCTTACAAGCTGGGAAGAAGGATTATGTCCTTAATGCTGCGCTAGGAGATGAACCACCCGCTACGGCTGATCAGGATGTTAAGAACGCTTGGTTAGCGCGTAAGGAGGACTACTCAATAGTTCAATGTGCAGTCTTGTATGGCTTAGAACCGGGACTTCAACGTCGCTTTGAGCGTCATGGAGCATTTGAGATGTTCCAGGAGTTGAAGTTTATCTTTCAGAAGAACGCCCGGATCGAGAGGTATGAGACCTCCGATAAATTCTATGCTTGCAAGATGGAGGAAAACTCGTGTGTCAGTGAACATGTGCTCAAAATGTCTGGGTACTCAAACCGTCTAGCTAAACTGGGGATTGAACTCCCGCAAGAAGGTATCACTGACAGAATCCTTCAATCACTGCCACCAAGCTATAAAGGCTTTGTGTTGAACTACAACATGCAAGGGATGAACAAGTCTCCCGGCGAGTTGTTTGCGATGCTGAAAGTCGCAGAGTCTGAACTCCGTAAAGAGCATCAAGTGTTGATGGTGAGCAAGACCACTAGTTTCAAGAGAAACGGCAAAGGCAAGAAGGGCAATTCAAAGAAGAGCGGCAAGCCTGTTGCCAATCCGTCGAAGAAACCCAAGGCTGGACCTAAGCCTGAAACAGAGTGCTTCTATTGCAAGGGTATGGGTCACTGGAAGCGCAATTGCCCCAAGTATCTGGCAGATAAGAAGGCGGGCAAAGAAAAATCAGGTATATTTGATATACATGTTATTGATGTGTACTTAACCGGCTCTCGTAGTAGTGCCTGGGTATTCGATACCGGTTCTGTTGCTCACATTTGCAACTCGAAGCAGGAACTGCGGAATAGACGAAGGCTGGCAAAAGACGAAGTGACGATGCGCGTAGGAAACGGTTTCAAGGTTGATGCAATCGCCGTCGGCACAGTGTCACTTCAGCTACCATCGGGATTAGTGATGAACTTAAGTCATTGTTATTTAGTGACTGCGTTGAGCATGAACATTATATTTGGATCTTGTTTATTGCGAGACGGTTACTCTTTTAAGTCTGAGAATAATGGTTGTTCTATTTCTATGAGTAACATCTTTTATGGTCATGCACCGAATGTGAGAGGATTGTTCATATTGAATCTTGATAGCGATACGCATATACATAACATTGAGACCAAAAGAGTTAGAGTGAACAATGATAGCGCCATATTTTTGTGGCACTGCCGCTTGGGTCATATTGGTGTAAAGCGCTTGAAGAAACTCCATGCTGATGGACTTTTGGAGTCACTTGACTTTGATTCACTTGACACGTGCGAACCATGCCTCATGGGCAAGATGACTAAGACTCCGTTCTCCGGAACAATGGAGCGTGCAAGTGACTTGTTGGAAATCATGCATACCGATGTGTGTGGTCCAATGAGCATGGAGGCACGCGGTGGATATCGTTATTTCCTCACCTTCACTGACGATTTAAGTAGATATGGTTATGTCTACTTGATGAAGCACAAGTCTGAGACATTTGAAAAGTTCAAGCAATTTCAGAGTGAAGTGGAAAATCATCGTAACAAGAAGATCAAGTTCCTACGGTCTGATCGTGGGGGTGAATATCTGAGTTTCGAGTTTGGTACTCACTTAAGACAATGTGGAATTGTTTCGTAGTTAACACCGCCTGGAACACCACAGCGTAATGGTGTGTCCGAACGTCGAAATCGTACTTTGTTAGAGATGGTGCGATCTATGATGTCTCTTACTGATTTACCGTTATCATTTTGGGGTTATGCATTAGAAACAGCTGCATTCACTTTAAATAGGGCACCATCGAAATCCATTGAGACGACACCATACGAACTGTGGTATGGCAAAAGGCCAAAGTTGTCGTTTCTTAAAGTTTGGGGATGTGATGCTTATGTCAAAAAGCTTCAGCCTGAAAAGCTAGAACCCAAAGCGGAAAGGTGCGTCTTCATAGGTTACCCAAAAGAGACAGTTGGGTACACCTTCTATCTCAAATCCGAGGGCAAAGTGTTTGTTGCTAAGAACGGAACTTTTCTCGAGAAGGAGTTTCTCTTGAGAGAATTGAGTGGGAGGAAGATAGAACTTGACGAGGTTGTCGAACCTCTCATCCCTTTGGATGGTGGCGCAGGGCAAGGGGAAACCTCTGTCGTTGCGACGCCGGTTGAGGAGGAAGTTAATGATGATGATCATGAAACTCCAGTTCAAGTTTCTGTTGAACCACGCAGGTCGACGAGATCACGCGCTGCTCCAGAGTGGTACGGTAATCCTGTCTTATCAATCATGTTGTTAGACAACAATGAACCTGCAAATTATGAAGAAGCAATGGTGGGCCCAGATTCTAACAAATGGCTAGAAGCCATGAAATCCGAGATAGGATCCATGTATGAGAACAAAGTGTGGACTTTGGAGATACTGCCTGAGGGCCGCAAGGCTATTCAGAACAAATGGATCTTTAAGAAGAAGACGGACGCTGACGGTAATGTGACCGTTTATAAAGCTCGACTTGTGGCAAAGGGTTTTTCACAAGTTCGAGGAGTTGACTACGATGATACCTTCTCTCCCGTAGCGATGCTTAAGTCCGTCAGAATCATGTTGGCAATAGCTGCATTTTTCAATTATGAAATCTGGCAGATGGATGTCAAAACGGCGTTCCTTAACGGTTTCCTTAAGGAAGAGTTGTATATGATGCAACCCGAAGGTTTTGTCGATCCTAAAAATGCTGACAAGGTGTGCAAGCTCCAGCGATCCATTTATGGACTGGTGCAAGCATCTCGGAGTTGGAACAAACGCTTTGATGAGGTGATCAAAGCATTTGGGTTTATACAAGTGGTTGGAGAATCCTGTATTTACAAGAAAGTGAGTGGGAGCTCTGTGGCGTTTCTAATATTATATGTGGATGACATATTACTGATTGGAAACAACGTAGAGCTTTTGGAGAGCATAAAAGGTTACTTGAATGAAAGTTTCTCTATGAAGGACCTAGGAGAAGCTGCTTACATTCTAGGCATTAAGATCTATAGGGATAGATCAAAACGCCTGATAGGACTTTCACAAAGCACATACCTTGATAAAGTTTTGAAGAGGTTCAAAATGGAACAGTCCAAGAAAGAGTTCTTGCCAGTGTTACAAGGTACGAGATTGAGTAAGACTCAGTGCCCAGCAACTGATGAAGATAGAGAGCATATGCGCTCCGTCCCCTATGCTTCAGCCATAGGTTCTATCATGTATGCAATGCTGTGCACTAGACCGGATGTTAGCCTGGCCATAAGTATGGCAGGTAGGTTCCAGAGTAATCCAGGAGTGGATCACTGGACAGCGGTCAAGAATATCCTGAAGTACCTGAAAAGGACTAAGGAGATGTTTCTCGTGTATGGAGGTGACGAAGAGCTCGCCGTAAAAGGTTACGTCGATGCAAGCTTTGACACAGATCCGGATGACTCTAAGTCGCAAACCGGATACGTATTTATTATTAATGGGGGTGCAGTAAGCTGGTGCAGTTCCAAGCAAAGCGTCGTAGCAGATTCTACATGTGAAGCAGAGTACATGGCTGCCTCGGAGGCGGCTGAGGAGGGTGTCTGGATGAAGCAGTTCATGACGGATCTTGGAGTGGTGCCAAGTGCACTGGATCCAATAACCTTGTTCTGTGACAACACTGGTGCCATTGCCTTAGCAAAGGAACCACGGTTTCACAAGAAGACCAGACACATCAAACGACGCTTCAACCTCATCCGCGACTACGTCGAGGAAGAGGACGTAAATATATGCAAGGTGCACACGGATCTGAATGTAGCAGACCCGCTGACTAAACCTCTTCCACGGCCAAAACATGATCAACACCAGAACTGTATGGGTGTTAGATTTATTACAATGTAATTCACATGGTGATGTGAGGGCTAGATTATTGACTCTAGTGCAAGTGGGAGACTGTTGGAATTATGCCCTAGAGGCAATAATAAATGTATAGTTATTATTATAATTCCTGTATCAAGATAATAGTTTATTATCCATGCTATAATTGTATTGAATGAAGACTCATTTACATGTGTGGATACATAGACAAAACACCGTCCCTAGCATGCCTCTAGTTGTCTAGCCAGTTGATCGATGATAGTCAGTGTCTTCTGATTATGAACAAGGTGTTGTTGCTTGATAACTGGATCACGTCATTGGGAGAATCACGTGATGGACTAGACCCAAACTAATAGACGTAGCATGTTGATCGTGTCATTTTTTTGCTACTGTTTTCTGCGTGTCAAGTATTTATTCCTATGACCATGAGATCATATAACTCACTGACACCGGAGGAATGCTTTGTGTGTATCAAACGTCGCAACGTAACTGGGTGACTATAAAGATGCTCTACAGGTATCTCCGAAGGTGTTAGTTGAGTTAGTATGGATCAAGACTGGGATTTGTCACTCCGTGTGACGGAGAGGTATCTCGGGGCCCACTCGGTAATACAACATCACACATAAGCCTTGCAAGCAATGTAACTTAGTGTAAGTTGCGGGATCTTGTATTACGGAACGAGTAAAGAGACTTGCCGGTAAACGAGATTGAAATAGGTATGCGGATACCGACGATCGAATCTCGGGCAAGTAACATACCGAAGGACAAAGGGAATGACATACGGGATTATACGAATCCTCGGCACTGAGGTTCAAACGATAAGATCTTCGTAGAATATGTAGGATCCGATATGGGCATCCAGGTCCCGCTATTGGATATTGACCGAGGAGTCTCTCGGGTCATGTCTACATAGTTCTCGAACCCGCAGGGTCTGCACACTTAAGGTTCGACGTTGTTTTATGCGTATTTGAGTTATATGGTTGGTTACCGAATGTTGTTCGGAGTCCCGGATGAGATCACGGACGTCACGAGGGTTTCCGGAATGGTCCGGAAACGAAGATTGATATATAGGATGACCTCATTTGATTACCGGAAGGTTTTCGGATTTACCGGGAATGTACCGGGAATGACGAATGGGTTCCGGGAGTTCACCGGGGGGGGGCAACCCACCCCGGGGAAGCCCATAGGCTTTTGGGAGACACACCAGCCCTTAGTGGGCTGGTGGGACAGCCCCAAGGGGGCCTATGCGCCAAGAAAAAGAAATCAAAGGAAAAGGAAAAAAAAAGAGGGAGGAAGTGGGAAGGGAGGGGGACTCCTCCCACCAAACCAAGTCCAACTCGGTTTGGGGGGGGGGAGTCCTCCCCCCCTTGGCTCGGCCGACCCCTTGAGGGTCCCTTGGACCCCAAGGCAAGGTCCCCCTCCCTCCTCCTATATATATGGAGCTTTTAGGGCAGATTTGAGACGACTTTCTCACGGCTTCCCGACCACATACCTCCATAGTTTTTCCTCTAGATCGCGTTTCTGCGGAGCTCGGGCGGAGCCCTGCTGAGACAAGGTCATCACCAACCTCCGGAGCGCCGTCACGCTGCCGGAGAACTCTTCTACCTCTCCATCTCTCTTGCTGGATCAAGAAGGCCGAGATCATCGTCGAGCTGTACGTGTGCTGAACGCGGAGGTGCCGTCTGTTCGGTACTAGATCGTGGGACTGATCGCGGGATTGTTCGCGGGGCGGATCGAGGGACGTGAGGACGTTCCACTACATCAACCGCGTTCTCTAACGCTTCTGCTGTACGATCTACAAGGGTACGTAGATCACTCATCCCCTCTCGTAGATGGACATCACCATGATAGGTCTTCGTGCGCGTAGGAAAATTTTTGTTTCCCATGCGACGTTCCCCAACAGTATGCATCATCTACCGTATTATCATTAAGCCTTTTAAAGTTAATTACCATTCTGGATTTACCTCTCACCTCTTCAGCATGATTTCTCACTATAAAAGCAGCAGACCTATGAGGACTTCTACTTTCTCTAATTGCTTTTAATTTTAATAATTCCTCAATATGCATTTTGAACTCTTCAATATCTTTAGGAGTAGCTTCTATTGGCCCTGACTTAATGATATAGTCTGGATTTATAATATTTATTTTGCAAACTATAGAGTTCCTTTCCCAATGTTTCATCGGTATTTCCCCTATAATTTGTTTGTTTTCTAATCTTTGCACTATCTTATCTATATCTTTTTTGGATTTTATGTCTCTATACCAATTTGGTGAAAATGATTGTAATGCTATGCATTCTGTACTTGTATTTTCTATATGATATTCTTCTATGGTCTCACTAAGTTCTTCATCTTTACAGAATTCAAGGGCTACCTCTGGACTTGTACTATATTCTCCATCCAAATTAGATATCTCTACATTTTGCAAAGCTTTTCTTTGCTTTCTTACTTCAGATATGTATGGGAGATTATCTTGATAAGGGATAAATGTAACCCCTTCTTCATGTATAATTGTAGTTTGTAAAGATTGTTGTAAAAACCTTAACCCTATTATCATGTCATCGTTTATTACTGATAAATCTCTTATTGTAATTTCATCTATTATATATTTCGTGCCATTTATGTATGCTTCAATATTATATGCTAACTAGTTGTGGATTTTCTTTATTCCTGACATATCGGTAGATACTTCAGCTTTATTATTATCTATAGTTTCAACTATTTCTGGACATCTCATGAAATATTTATCATGTATGATGTTCTTTGTGCAACCCATATCTAGTAGCGCTAACACTTTATAAGAAATGTTTGGCTTTAAAACTATTCTAACTGGGATTCTTATCCCTAACACTTCTTTGAATGGTAATCGAACAAAATATTTGTTTCCAAAACTAGTTATTGCATCTTTTAATTGTATTAATTTATCTCCTTTTTTATCCCTTATTGTTATCATTTGTTCTTTCATCTCTGTGATTTTTGCAACCTTATTATCTTGCTCTTTATTATCTTCTAATTCATCCTTTAGCTTTTCTAATTCTGCTTCTAGCTTATTTTCCCAGTGAATTATTTCATCATCTAAATTAGCCTTTTCCATGCATTCGGTCACACCTTTATTATTATCGTCAATAGGTTCTGTTTCTGACATAAAGGATTCTGCGTCTTCTATTGATGCCGATTTATAGTTCATAAATCTAATGCTACTACTTCCTTCACAATTTTGATAACTTATATAGTTTTCAGGTTGCTTTAATTCTTTTTTTCTCTATTAATTCTCCAATCTTCCACTCTTCTCCCGCTCTTTCTTCAGAACCAATTTTAAGTGGATTCATAAATTTAATACCCTTTGATTGCATACTATCAATTACATCGCTCACATTAACTCTATATCTAGAGTTACTCCTGTTAGTGAGCCTTCCTATAAATTCTATGCTTACTAACAAATTTGTTCCTTTAAAATCTTCATATCCCTTAGTTTGGAAACCAAAACTCATTTTTCCAATAAATTCTTTTACAGGCATCATTAGGTCTGGAGCTATATAGGTTATTAATCTATTCTCATTCATGTCTCCTTCTAAAAATCCTAATGCTGCTTTATCTACTGATTCCCACCTTCGGTCTAATAGAGTTATAAGCACCTTTGCTCCTAATTTCTTTCTTTTCATACCTTTAACTCCTATAATATACATACCTTGAGGAATATATTTGTAACCACAATATTTTAGTTCATTTTCAATTTTTTTGCTTACTATTCTTAAATCAACTGGGTGTGTTAACACACTTAGTTCTACTTCTCTTGATATTCGGTATAACCCGCTCTTACTCTCAAACATACCCATGTGATATATCTGTTGCGGTTTTATTTTTCTTAGGGTATCCTTTTGATATCTTTCGAGGTCTCTCTGAATATCTATAACTTCTTCAATACTATCAATATCATCGGCTTTACATGATAATCTATGATTCATTGCGAGTGGTCTTGAGTCTTGCCTTACTAACTGGAGGGTTTTATCTCTTCTAAGGAAGCCTTTAGATATGTCCATTTTTCTGAATTAATATTTCTTGATGATGTTACGATTCCAGATGACGATAGCACAATTTCTTTGTTGTTTTGGACACTTTTTAGCTTGTCTAAAACTTGGATTAATAGCTGAAGAATTGTATTATTTTGTCTTATTATAATTTTAGAGTCTTCTTTTGGTGAGTTGTGATCAGAAAATCCTACAGGAGGTGACAAGTATTTGGCTACTTCGTTTAATGCTTGGCTATATTCAGTCATATAATTATGAGACAATCAAAGTTTTAACTTCTTGCAGCAACTTCTTTATATCGAGTATATCTTGTCTTGCTTCTGTGCGAGGGAGTGAGTCTTTGCCTTTACTTAGGTAACGGCCAATTGACAACACTTCTTCTTTAATATAATCGTTATTCTTGCAAAGTACGTTCTGCCCGGCCTTCGCTTCTTCTAGCTTATGTAAGGCGAGATCAATTTTATTGTTCAGACCAGAATATTTATCCGCAAACTTTTGGTATTCTTTGGATAAACTCTCAAATTTTTGGTCTAAATTATCTTGTCTTTTCCCCCAAGATATGTAGAAGTTATATATCAAATCGACAATTGTAATTAGCTGGCTATGAGATGTATGCCAGGTATGCTCTTCAGAAGGATTTATTCTGCACCTTATATTAATATTCTCTTTAGTATTTATTACCTTACCTGCGCTAACTTCTAAATTTAAATACTTTAACCTATCAATGTTTAAAATGCTGGACCTGATACCAAATATACGGAATAATTAAAATATTTAAAATTAATCTAAACTATATTAAGTTACAAATTCAGGTTTTAATGTTGATATACGTGATTATGTATACGAGTTATTAAAGTAAATACAAAGTTATTTGTTTTATATTATTTTTAATACGAAGTATTTTTAAATTATTTCGCTTATATTACAGGATCTTTGAGGGGCTGTCGAGGCCAACAAGACGACTGAGGTGTACGCAGTGGTGTAATATCCTACTCAGTACTCACCATATTTATCATTATGTTGTTTCAGATGTAGCTAAGTTCGTTCACTTGATGTTTTAGTTGCAAATTTATGGAGTAAATTCCTATCGTCTTCCCAGGCAGTTCCACCCGAAGGGAACACTTCTCTACGGCCATAAGGTTCTCATTCAAATGCCATAAAAGGCTACACAGAGAACTACCGACAGAGTTTTCTCCTATAGGATACCTAGCATAAGAACTCGTTCCATAAATTCAAAATAAAATACCAAGTGAAAACACGAAACTACATCATTTCCACAACATAATTTACATATGGTTTTCCCTTTCGGGAACCCCCGAAGGGTTTACACAAGGATAAAGAAATTACCTTCTAACTACCTTCGCGAGCTTACAAATGCTCTAAATATTGCAGCTCTTTGTTACACGATGAGGAAGTACTACTACTACTACTTGAGCAAAGAGCTTGCTAGCTGAGTTGCAACTCTGTGCTCTATCTGTGGCTGGTTCTTCTTCGTCTGGTGTCCCTCTTCGCAGCAAGGCTCCTCCTTTTATAGGCAAGAGAGCACCTCTTGGATGGCTTCCGGGAGAAGGCTCCTCTATTATTTCCTCCTTCTTTCTCTTTATCCATCATGCACCTAGTTTTTAGGCCTTCTAGGCTTTATAGGCTTTGTAGCCATTACAGCCCTTCTTTCTAGGGTATTGAGTGCATGTTGGAGAGGTTTGCACACCGTGTCTTGGCTGCCAATGGAGGTGGCATTATCTTCTTTTTTGATTTTCTTCTTCGTCATGATTTTGTCTTGGACTTTAATCTTCAGAAATATTACAATCTTTGGATATGCATGTGCCCGTACACTGCCTGCTGATATGTGTATGCGGGCATACTTGGCTTGAAACATGCACATGTGTGTGCATTGGCTATTGATATGCGTACGCATACATGCTGCATTTTTTTGAGGGGGGGGGGGTCTTCCCTGCCCATACATGCTGATAGGAATCTAGAATCTTAGTGTATATTGATATCAATTATATGGGCAGGGAAGACCCCCCCTCAAAAAAAAATTGCAGCATGTACGCGTACGCATATCAATAGCCAATGCACACACATGTGCATGTTTCAAGCCAAGTATGCCCGCATACACATATCAGCAGGCAGTGTACGGGCACATGCATATCCAAAGATTGTAATATTCTTGAAGATTAAAGTCCAAGACAAAATCATGACGAAGAAGAAAATCAAAAAAGAAGACAATGTCACCTCCATTGGCAGCCAAGACACGGTGCGCAAACCTCTCCAACATGCACTCAAACCCTAGAAAGAAGGGCTATAATGGCTACAAAGCCTATAAAGCCTAGAAGGCCTAAAAACTAGGTGCATGATGGACAAGGAGAAAGAAGGAAGAAATAATAGAGGAGCCTTCTCCCGGAAGCCATCCAAGAGGTGCTCTCTTGCCTATAAAAGGAGGAGCCTTGCTGCGAAGAGGGACACCAGACGGAGAAGAACCAGCCACAGATAGAGCACATAGTTGCAACTCAGCTAGCAAGCTCTTTGCTCAAGTAGTAGTAGTAGTAGTACTTCCTCATCGTGTAATAAAGAGCTACAATATTTAGAGCATTTGTAAGCTCGCGAAGGTAGTTAGAAGGTAATTTCTTTATCCTTGTGTAAACCCTTCGGGGGTTCCCGAAAGGGAAAACCATATGTAAATTATGTTGTGGAAATGATGTAGTTTCGTGTTTTCACTTGGTATTTTATTTTGAATTTATGGAACGAGTTCTTATGCTAGGGATCCTATAGGAGAAAACTCTGCCGGTAGTTCTCTGTGTAGCCTTTTATGGCATTTGAATGAGAACCTTATGGCCGTAGAGAAGTGTTCCCTTCGGGTGGAACTGCCTGGGAAGACGATAGGAATTTACTCCATAAATTTGCAACTAAAACATCAAGTGAACGAACTTAGCTACATCTGAAACAACATAATGATAAATATGGTGAGTACTGAGTAGGATATTACACCACTGCGTACACCTCAGTCGTCTTGTTGGCCTCGACAGCCCCTTAAAGATCCTGTAATATAAGCGAAATAATTTAAAAACACTTCGTATTAAAAATAATATAAAATAAATAACTTTGTATTTACTTTAATAACTCGTATACGTAATCACGTATATCAACATTAAAACCTGAATTTGTAACTTAATATAGTTTAGATTAATTTTAAATATTTTAATTATTCCGTATATATTCTTACTTTTATGCACATGAATTTATTTTACTTGCAGAAGCATGTACGAAACAAAAGCAGAGAATAGTAGAGTTTACCTTACATGGACTCCTGAGCTGAACACGACATTGTTGGTCATCCTTATTGAGCATGACAACAATGGTGGCCATGCTTGAAATGGATGGAAGCCGCATGTGTATAATGCTTGCATTAAGCATGTCAATGATACATGTGATGTTGACATTACGAAGGAAAACATAACAGGAAGAATTAAAACATTTGACAAGCAATATGAGATCATTACCAAGATGATTTCCTAGAGCGGCTTTGGATGGGATTGGGAAAAGAACATGATGTGGGTTGATAGTGATGAAGTGTGGTCTCGATATGTGAAGTACTTAACACCAAATTTATTATGTGGTTTTATTTTTGCAACCTCAATATCATCGCTAATATTTGTGTGTTTGGTGTAGGCTAACAAGGAAGCGCGTGCCTATAGCAACAAGATAGTCCATAATTGGAAATCAATCAATAACATATATTCAAAAGATCATGCAACCGGTGCAGGTGCTAGGACAGGAGTTGAATGTGTTCAAGAACCACAAGACACACTTGTTGTTGAAGAATCACCCGAGGTGCCTCAGAAGAGACAACACACTGGGATTGCTATCTACTGCATGATGGGAAAGATGAAGGTGTCTTTTTATGATGCTTTGAATAAAACCAAGCAACTTGCTATGCCAAAGGTGACTCCTCCATCTGAAATCCTTGATGCACTAAAGAAGGTACCGGACTTGGATGATGGTGATATGTTGAGAGCTTATGGAAAATTGATCGTCAATGAGCGTTTGTTTGAAGCACTCATGGCACTACCCGAGGAGTTAAGGAAGCCAGGGCTCTTGACCTTGGATTGATTGTTGCTATCATGTTTGGTTGATGTACTTTGTTGTTTGTGAACTATCTATTTGTGTTATGTGTAGGAGACATAAACTAGCCATTTGTTCTATGTGTAAGAGACATAAACTACCCATTTGTGCTATGTGTAGGAGACATAAACTACCAAAATTATTATCCATGATGTGTCCTCCGTACATCAAAACTATTTTGTGTCATGTTTTCATTTTGCATCTTTATTTGTACTTGTGTTATTGTTTTGACCTTATTCGGAACATTTTAATATTATTGTGTGCGAAAAATAATATATAAATATTCAAGTATACACATAATATTATTTTTCATACATGTACACAAATTTCTATTGTGAAACTCAAAAGAACATCCAATTCCATGGTTTGTACATCCAAACAACAATTGAAATTGGGCGCTACCGTGTGATTCCAATAATAAATTTGATGCACAACTAAACAATAGAATTCTAATTGGAGTCCATTTCCTTTCCATCTTGGACATGGAATTCTCGGTCCAATTCAATTCCAAGTAGTTTTTCCTACATCCAAACACAATGTTAGAGATGTCTATATCTCTTTTCAAAGGATTTTCAAGTGGCAAATGAGTGAACGACCATTACAATGTTTCCTTCCGGCCAAAGCATGGAGACATAGAGCATCTACAATTGTGATTATCCGACCCCTCAAAAGCCCACGTCCGCGGACATTGATCGGTCAATCATTAAATAATGCATTCTACAACCGGATACCACAAATTAGAAATCTCAAATCCATACTATTACAGGCAACATAAACCTAATAGTAAACGAAGCTTGCACGACTCCGTTGTGATCATGTCCGGCAACTGGTTGCGCCCCTTGTTGTGTTGGTCTCGCTGTCGGTGAGGTAGAGTAGGACATGTGACGCTAGCGGACTCATAGGAGTCGAGATCCCGACGTCTATCATGCCCTACTCTTCCTCGTTGTAGCCCGTAACCCAATGGTGCTGATGTACATGAGATCAATGACGATCCCTCCTAGGAGGATTCAACATCCACCATGATGCGGTTGTGATGCACTGATTCACCATACCGAGCGTCGGAGAGTGCAACTTTGCCTCGGCAACGTCCACTGCCGTGAGGGCTTCCGCCGCCCCTCGTGCCTGCTGCCTCACACGATGGATACGTCGCGCCATGCTTGCATTAGCGGATGCCCAAGGTGCGGCCCCAATGCTTCAACGGAGGGGTTGCATGTCTGCCACCGTGTTCAGACGCTAGACGAACTGTACCGCCTTCGGTGAGGCACGGGCGCCGGATCCATGCACCAGTTGTGCAGATGCAATGGATTACTCACGGAAGGAGTCTGGGCGATGTTGTCGGGTGGTCACCTCCCAGGACTGGCAGAGCACAAGCTGGACGACCACCTCCTCCTCTGGGCCGCATGGGATGAGCTTGGGGTTGACGGAGCTGGAGGTGAAGAACTCAGATCCACTCCCCGCCATGCCGGATAAGGCGAGATATCGCTGGAGATGAGTTCGGGTGGAGGAAGGGAGTGGAGGGGAGGGGGTGAAGTGGCTAGGGTTTTGCCTGGCAAGCATATCGAGAAGAATATATGTGGGGTCAGTGTTAAAGGATCGATATGGTTGACTGAGGGAGGGGGTGAATAGGCAACTACCAATATTTAGCTTTTCTTAACAAATTAGGTTTAGCAACAAATAGGTCGTCTAGATATGCAACTAGGTGTACAACCTATATGATGCTAGCAAAAACAACAATACAAGCAAGCAAAGGATACAACACAAGTAAAGCTTGCACAAAGTAAAGGTAAGAAATAACCAAAAGTGAAGCCGGTAAAGGAGAGCATGTGTTACTAAAGTTCCTTCCCTTTGAGGCTAAGTACGTCTCCATTGGAGCTGTGTGGAGGCACAATGCTCCCTAAGGAGCCACTAGGGCCACCGTATTCTCCTCAGGCCCTCACACAATGCGAGATGTTTGTGGTTCCACTAGTAGTGCCGTTGAAGACGGCGACCGAACCTTTACAAATAAGGTCGGGGCAATCTCCACAGCTTAATTGGAGGCTTTCAACACCACCATGAAGCATCACCACAATGGATTGTGGCTCCGAGATGACCTCATTAGTCTAGGGTGCTCAAACATCCAAGAGTAACAAGATCTGCAATGGATTAGTGGGGGGAATCAAATTTCTCTTGGTGGAAGTGTAGCTCGAGGACCTCTCAGCCAAACCCTAGAGAATCAACAAGTTTTGTCGTCTAGGGAGAGAGATCCGGAAAAAATGGAGAGCTTAGGGAAGGAAGAGGTGGTCTTCTTGGGGAAGAAGACCCCCCCCCTTTATAGTGGGGGAGATATCTAACCGTTATCCCTAGTCAACCCGCACACAAGCGATACTACTGCTCATGGGAGCGGTACTATCGCTTGGGCGTTTGTGCATGCTGCACAATGCAATGGCACAAGGCCACGAGCCGGTAGTGCCGTCATAGCGATAGTACATGGCCTTGTGCGGTAACACCACTTATAAGCGGTAGTGCCTCACCCTACTGCCGCCCCTATATCCGCTGAGAGAGTTTTGGGTCCAGAAGGTTAGGCGGTAGTTGAGCAGTAGTGGCGTGCGGTACTACCACGCCACCCTACCGTCCTCACTGTCGCGCAGTCCAACGCAAAAGACGAGAGTACAGATGCAGCGGTACAATGCGTGCACCAGGCAATGATACTACTGCATGGAGGCGGTACTACCGCTTTCCCAGAGAAGTACAACCGCTTACACAGATTGGTGGTACTACTGCTTGCGAGCATGGTATAACCGCTTGGTACCTTCAGGACCAGAACAAAGGGCACAATGGAGCAACTCCATTGATGCGGGAAAGGAAGAAGGGCGAAAATGAAAGTATGTACGTGTTGATTCCACCCAAACCTTTTCAATGCAGACCCCGTCTTAATAGTATGGTTCTCCTACGACTCAATTCCACTAAAAATGAAACGCAGTAAAATAACCGCCTTCACTATTATCCACCGAGGGGCTAGAATCATCTTGTGTCACATGCTGAATTATCTGAAAGGCTTAATGCACACGATTAGTCTGCAAATGCATTGTCATCAATCACCAAAACCACTAAGGGAGAAATATGTCCTAACAATATCCTCCTTTTTGATGGATTGATGACAACGCGGGATTTGCACAAGGAATATCATAAGATAGAAAGCAAATCCCAACACCTACAAAATATAGATGCCCCCCTAGATGTCTCCACTATTTCAGTTATGCTTTTGGAATGCAAAGCACACACACTAGGATCAACACTCACTCCCCTTATGTTTTATAGACAGACAATACTTGCAATAACATGAAGAGCGATATGCATATATGCAAGAGATGGCATGTGAGCATAAACATAGGGCACAAGATAAGCATATGCTCACATACTAGAAAAGTACTATGACATACATATATAAGTAGAGGGTAGCATATGTCTCACACCATATGACTCGATCTTTAAGTTCACGAGCGAAGAAGGCAAGCAACTAAGACGCAATCGTGACTCGGCAAATCCTTCAACTCTATCCCCCTTTGTCATCAAGACACCAAAAGGGCAAACAGAACTAAAACAGTCCAAGGTGGTAGCAACACATGACACCATCATCAATACTCCTCGAACTCGTTGGAGGTGGAACCTGCAGCAGCTGGCTGATCAACATCTGAGTCCCACTTGCAATGCTCGGAAGTCCAAGTCTTCTCATGAGTGATCTTGTCCATAGACCCGTTGGTCACCTCCATCCCCAGGTGCCTCATCAGTAGCTTGTCACGGCTGCGGGGCTTCTTCTCTGCCACGTTAGTTGTGTACTGACCATGAGCCTGCATGCAGAAATTTTTATTTATCTTCAGCTTCAGCTTCTTAGCCCAAGATGGCTCCACGCCAGATGCCACGTAACTAGGATCATAGCCACCCTCATCCTCATCCTCTGCCTCAGGAACCTCCATCTCAGGAGCAGTATGAGTACTCCACTTGTCCTTCAGCATCAGTTGCACAATCTCATGAGGAATCATCTCACCACACTCAAACAAGTCTTCTGGAAAGGTGGATTCCTAGGTCCTCTTAGTAAGATGCATCACATAGGGACCATAGATAGGACACTTGTTCTCCGTTGCGGCTGAGAGAAGCTCCGACCACAAGACGTGGTAAACATCCGAAACCTCTACCTCTTCTGATTTCTTCATGCTTTGACAATACACCAGCATTGTGACAGCCCGATGCCGACGCCCCAGAAGATTCCCCTTTATTTCCGTTTCCGTCATGTGGTTATTTTATTTTGTTGCTTGCATCATCATTTAGTTTGCATCATGCGCATCATCATCATTGCATCGGCATCCAGTTGTCGCCAGTTTTCAAAACTTGCATCCGTCGTTAGCTGCCGGTTCTCGTCGTTGTCCATTCTGAGCCCCACCGCACTCGCACGCGCCCGCGGCATCGTTCGAATCTTGTTTTTAAAAGTGTGTTGAAAACTTTCTATGATTGGGTTGGAATTTGACGTGCGGTCCTATTTTAATATAGCTAGGCCGCGTGTCAAATTTCGTCGCAATCGGAGTTCGTCTGGTACCCGAACGGTCGACCGTAGCAGCACCGTATTCGGTCTATCGTCGGACGTTTTTCGGTATTTTAAATCGCATCGCCGGGTTGCCTTTTCCCCTCCCATCCCCGCCTAGCCCCTCTGCACAGTGCACTGACCTGTGTGCAGCCTAGTTCGAAACCTCACGGAACCCGAACCCGACGGTCGTGACCGTTGGATCCGGATCAACCCCGTTTTACCGCAAACCGTCATCGGTTTGTCCATTGGACGCCCTAACCTATTTATCCCGCCGTCCGATCTAAATCGGAAGGGTGCACATACCCCTATCCCAATCCCACATGTTATAAACAGACCCCAACCCTAGTTTTTAGGAAACTGTCCCATCTTCCCTCGTGGGGCGCCGCCGGTCCTTTCCCCCTTGAAATCAGCGCCGAGCCAACCTCCAACCTCCATTTTCTCTCCAGATCCAATTGCTCCGCGTAGCCACATCCAAATCGAGGAGTAGGCTCGGTCTCCAGCTCGCCGGGCACCTGCAGGTCCACGGCCATGCCCGAATCCCTCTCCCTTTTTTTCCTCTCTTCCTTCCCCTATTTCTCTTCTGAACTCTCTCTCCCTCTGTTTGTTTCTTTCTTCAGGTCCAGCAGCTCGCAGCCACAGGAGCAGGGTCATGGCCGACCCAAAGCGGCACCACCACCCCCGCAGGTCGCCTCCCCCCTGTCGGTTGGAAAACCGAGCTCCGGCGACCTCCTCTCTCCAGATCCGGTCCTCCCCGTGCTCTTCTCCCTCCTCTCTTCTCGATCTCTCTTACCATAGCCTCGCCCTCCCTTCTATCTGCAGGTGCAGGAGATGCCCATCCATGGCTGACCGGGGCAAGGCCAGGCGCCTCCATCCCGGGACCCCGTCCCCGCGTTCCCGACCAGGAGGTACCGAACGCCGCCCTCCTTCCTGGCCTCCCGCGCCCGGCTCTGAACCGCCATGGATAAGGCCTGTGTATCCCCTGCTGTGAGCAGCCCGTTCGTGGCTGTAGATAATTTTGGTCAGATGCGTTTTAGTTTCGAGAGGTTATATAGCGTGGGCACTAGAATTATTCACAAGCATATAAGTATCCGAGTGGTTGTTATCCCACTCCCTATCCAGGAGGTCCTGGGTTCAATCCCTGGCGCCTCCACTATTTTTTCTTTGTTTTTTTAGCACGCGAGGTGTTAGATTTTCAATGCCATCACCCCGATGGATTGATTATATTGGCCCAAACTTATCTATTGACAGCGTTCTATTCAGATGTGGAGTTTCGTCAATATGCAACTCGTTGCATATTGAACTTCACTTAATGTGTAGTGTTTGATTGTGTGAATTGTCATGTGAAAAGGACGTGGATGTCGCCTAGAGGGGGGGGGGGTGAATAGGCGCTTTAAAATAATTAAGGTTTAGGCTTGAACAAATGCGGAATAAAACTAACGTTTAATATGTCAAGCACAAAACCTCGAACAACTAGGCTCACCTATGTGCACCAACAACTTATGCTAAGCAAGATAAACAACTAAGTGATAGCAAGATATATGACAAGAGACAATATGGCTATCACAAAGTAAAGTGCATAAGTAAAGGGTTCAGGTAAGAGATAACCGAGGCACGGGGAGACAATGATGTATCCTGAAGTTCACACCCTTGCGGATGCTAATCTCCGTTAGAGCGGTGTGGAGGCACAATGCTCCCCAAGATGCCACTAAGGCCACCGTAATCTCCTCACGCCCTCGCACAATGCAAGATGTCGTGATTCCACTATTTTTTCTTTGTTTTTTTAGCACGCGAGGTGTTAGATTTTCAATGCCATCACCCCGATGGATTGATTATATTGGCCCAAACTTATCTATTGACAGCATTCTATTCAGATGTGGAGTTTCGTCAATATGCAACTCGTTGCATATTGAACTTCACTTAATGTGTAGTGTTTGATTGTGTGAATTGTCATGTGAAAAGGACGTGGATGTCGCCTAGAGGGGGGGTGAATAGGCGCTTTAAAATAATTAAGGTTTAGGCTTGAACAAATGCGGAATAAAACTAACGTTTAATATGTCAAGCACAAAACCTCGAACAACTAGGCTCACCTATGTGCACCAACAACTTATGCTAAGCAAGATAAACAACTAAGTGATAGCAAGATATATGACAAGAGACAATATAGCTATCACAAAGTAAAGTGCATAAGTAAAGGGTTCAGGTAAGAGATAACCGAGGCACGGGGAGACGATGATGTATCCTGAAGTTCACACCCTTGCGGATGCTAATCTCCGTTAGAGCGGTGTGGAGGCACAATGCTCCCCAAGATGCCACTAAGGCCACCGTAATCTCCTCACGCCCTCGCACAATGCAAGATGTCGTGATTCCACTAAGGGACCCTTGAGGGCGGTCACCGAACCCGTACAAATGGCAAACCTTGGGGGCGGTCACCGAACCCGTACACGTGGCAACCCTTGGGGGTGGTTACCGGTACCCGTACAAATTGCTCGGGGCAATCTCCACAACCTAATTGGAGACCCCGACGCTTGCCCGGAGCTTCACACCACAATGATTGAGCTCCGAGACACCACCAAGCTTCTAGGACGCCAAAGCATCCGCGAAGAACAATATCTAGGGGACTAAGTACCAAAGGTAATAAGCTTCTCAAACTTCACTTCCACGTATCACCGTGGAGAACTCAAACCGATGCAACTAATGCAATGGCAAGAACACACGAAGTGGTCAAGTACCTCACACTCAAATCCCTCCACAACAACGAAAGCTATGCAGAAATATGAGAGGAAGAACAAGGAGCTCACAAAGAAATCCAAGATCAAGATCCAAGGGGTTCCCCTCACATAGAGGAGAAAGTGATTGGTGGAGATGTGGATCTAGATCTCCTCTCTCTTTTCCCTCAAGAACAATGGAGGTAGAACAAGAGCTCAACGGATAGATAGGACCAAGGGGGGAAGAAGACCCCCTTTATATAGTGGGGGAAGAAATCAGACCGTTACCCCCACTTACAGCCCGAGCTCCAGCGGTACTACCGCTGGCTGCAGCGGTACTACCGCTGACCAGGGGCGGTACTACCGCCGGCTAGTGGTACTACCGCTGGTTGCAGCGGTACTACCGCTGGCACTCCAGCGGTACTACCGCTGGGCCCCTGGTAGTGCAAAGGCACTACCACCGCCAAGAAAGTCTTCGCAAAAATGTCCGACGCAGTACAACCGCAAAGATGACGGTACTAAAAACTTGGAGCGGTACTACCGCTGGGACAGCGGTACTACCGCCAGCTCTAGCGGTACTACCGCTAGGGCCAGCGGTACTACCGCCAACACTAGCGGTACTACCGCTAGGTCCAGCGGTACTACCGCTCGCCACAGAAACAGCCATAACTTTCGCATACGAGCTCCGAATCGAGCAAACCCAAGCTTGTTGGATTCAGGACGACAAGAGCTATCCAAACAGATGTGAGTCCTCTATGAATGAAGAACCGGCAAAAACTATAACATCGAAAACATCATAGTAGATGCATATGGACTCCGTTTTCGATGAACTCGAGCTTGTCACCAAGATGACCATAAGCTCTAAAACTCACAAAGAGAAACACCAAACAAGAACCAAGAAGTATGATGCAAGGATGAAAATGGTTTGAGCTCTCAACGAACGATACAATCAAGCTACTCACTTGAGAGACCCCCTTGATAGTACAACAATCTATCCTAAACAGAAAACCTATCAAGGGCAAACCTATACCTTGCACCTCGTCCTCTTGAGCTAGATGATGATGATCTTGGCTTCCTCAAGATGGACCACCTTTCTTGATTGCGTTGGCTTGATGAAGACTAGTTGATTCCTCCCCCATACTCACTATGGGTGATCCACTCTTCAGCATATCTTCACAAGTCCACTGCCACCACAATGGACGGCAAGCTTCAAGCATGATATCTTCGTGCTGATCCACTTGAACTTGCACATTGCAATCTTGATGACGATCACAACTTGACGTCATACTTCATGGGTTGTATGAGATCTTCCCTTTGATGCAAGCCCATGCAAACACACCTAACCCCCACATAGAACTCTCACAAAGACCATGGGTTAGTACACAAACACGTAATGGACAATGCTTACCATACCATGGGATCACTTGATCCCTCTCGGTACATCTTGTACGCTTTGTGTGTTGATCATCCCGATTTACTCTTTGTCTGAGATCTTGATCAACCCTGTGTCTCTATGACCATTTGATGGACTTCAAGAAGTGCCTATGGACAAATCCTATGAATGTAACTTAAGGCAACCATTAGTCCATAGGTTGTACGCTTTGTGTGTTGATCATCTTGATTTACTCTTTGTCTGAGATCTTGATCAACCCTGTGTCTCTATGACCATTCTTTGGATAATACCTTGAATACCATCTTGGTCATCATATAAACTCCTTGAACCCAACAGATGGACTTCAAGAAGTGCCTATGGACAAATCCTATAAATGTAACTTAATGCAACCGTTAGGCCATAGGAATTGTCATTAATTACCAAAACCACATATGGAGATATATGCTCTAACATCATGTCGTGACTTGCATGTATTCAACTGCTCATGCATCATATGTGATGTGCATCGTGTGGTGAATTTCGTGTGTTGATTTGTGTTTCCGGTTTGCTTCGTCTCGATAGAGTTCCGCAGCATGCCGGATTGTGAGGACCCGTTCGACTACGTCGGTTCGTCTGCTTCACGGAGGCATTCTTCTTCCAAGCGGGATCTCAGGCAAGATGACCATTTCCCCAGATACCATTACTATCATTGCCATGCTAGTTTTACCGTTGCTACCGTTTATGTCTCGCTGCCTACCACATGTTAAATATTAGCCTCTCAACAATGCCATGAAACCTTCAACCTGTTCAACCTAGCAAACCACTGATTGGCTATGTTACTGCTTGCTTAACCTGTTGATAGCGTTGCTAGTTGCAGGTGCAGATGCTTCCATGTGAAAGCATGGGTTCCTTGTTATATCACCATATTTAAATGCTATTTAATTTAATGCACTTATATACTTGGTAAAAGGTGGAAGGCTCGGCCCTTTTCTAGCCTGGTGTTTTGTTCCACCTTTGCCCCCTTAGTTTTCGGCTACCGGTGTTATGTTCCATAATTGAGCGCTCCTAACACGATCGGGGTTGTTATGGGGACCCCCTTGATAATTCGTTTTAGATTAAGACTGGTCTGGCAAGGCCCAACTTTGGTACTACATTTGGCTAAACACCTAATAAAATTGCATAGGGACTTTCCGGACCCCGAGGATAATTTAATCAACCCCCGGGCCAGTGCTCCTCATGAGTGTTGGTCGAAATTGGCAGACTACGGGGCCACCGCGGGGCAACCCGAGGTTTGGTTCTCCAAGTGTGACCCATCCGTCGTGTCCTGAGAACGAGGTACACGACTTCTATCGGGATCGTCGACACGTCGGGCGGCCTTGCTGGATTAGTTTTACCTTTGACGAAATATCTTGTGCATCGGGATTCCGGTGATGCTTTGGGTAAACTCAGAGTTGAGGTTTTCCACTAGGGAATCCGACGAGATCGCGAGCTTCGTGATTGAGGATTTCTATGCGGCTTGTGGTAATTTGTGATGGACTAGTTGGAGCACCCCTGCAGGGTTAAATCTTTTTGGAAAGTCGTGCCCGCGGTTATGTGGCAACGTGGAAACTTTGTTTAACACTGGTTCTAGATAACTTGAAGTTAACTTAATTAAAATATGCCAACTGTGTGCGTAACCGTGACTGTCTCTTTCGTGAGTTCCTTCTCCGATCGAGCACACGGTGGGGTTATGCGTGACGTAGGTAGGTGTTCAGGATCATTCATTTGATCATTCGTAGTTCACGTCCATTATGTGTAGATCTTCCCCCTCTTATTTCTTGTACTCCTAAGTTTAGCCACCAAATATGTGCTTAGCCGCTGCTGCAACCTCACCACTTAACCATACCTCACCCATTAAGCTTTGCTAGTCTTGATACCTTTGGAAATGAGATTGCTGAGTCCCCTGCGGCTCGCAGATTACTACAACACCAGTTGCAGGTATAGGTAACGGTTACTTGATGCGAGCGCGTTGATTGTTCATTTGGAGTTGCTTCTTCTTCTTCTTCTTCATCGATCTAGGATGGGTTCCAGGCCGGCAGCCTGGGATAGCAAGGATGGATGTCGTTCTTCTTTTGTCATTTGTTTTTGTCCGTAGTCGGACCCTGCTCTTACTCTTGATGATTATGTAATGTACTGAAGTGACTCTGATGTAGCTTGTGGCGAGTGTAAGCCAACTCTGTTATATACCTCTTCTTTTTAGTACATGTACTTGTAACGATATCCATTCTTGCGACACGACGAGATGCGCTTCTATCCCTGACGAGGCCTTCGTGCCAAATTGAGGATAGGGTCGCATCTTGGGCGTGACAAGCATATCCACCAGGTAAGAGTGTACCTGCTCCAAGTTCCCAACACAGGGAAAGAGCGTGTGCTAGAAGATGTGATGCATGATGTCTAGAATTGAATGCAACTCATAGGTTGCATTGCGAGTGGTGGAAGAAACCTTCATAGTAGACAAGTGTAATGCCCAGAATGCGATCCTATCCTCAAATTGGCATGAGGGCGTCGTCAGGGATAGAAGCGCATCTCGTCGTTTCGCAAGAATGGATATCGTTACAAGTACATGTACTGAAAAGGTGAGATATATGGAACAGGCTTACACTCGCCACAAGCTGCATGAGAGTCACATCAGTAAAATACATAAACATCATGAAGAAGAGCAGGGTCCAACGACGAACGAAAACAAACGAGAAAAGAGAACGACGTCCATCCTTGCTATTCCAGGCTGTCGGCCTGGAACCCATCCTAGATCGATGATGAAGAAGAAGAAGCAACTCCAAATGAACAATCAACGCGCTCGCGTCAAGTAACCTTTACCTGTACCTGTAACTGGTGTTCTAGTAATCTATGAGCCACAGGGGACTCAGCAATCTCATTTCCAAAGGTATCAAGACTAGCAAAGCTTAATAGGTGAGGTATGGTTAAGTGGTGACGTTGCAGCAAGTGGCTAAGCATATATTTGGTGGCTAACTTACGAGTACGAGAATAAAGAGGGGGATGATCTACGCATAGCGGATGTGAACTAATGATGATCAAAGGAATGACCCTTAACACCTACTTATGTCAAACATAACCCCACCGTGTCCTCGATCGGAGAAGGAGCTCACGAAAGAGACAGTCACGGTTACGCACACAGTTGGCATGTTGTAATTAAGTTAACTTCAAGTTGTCTAAAACCAGTGTGAAACAAAGTTTCCACGTTGCCACATAACCGCGGGCACGGCTTTCTGAAAGATTTAACACTACAAGGGTGCTCCAACTAATCCATCACAAATTACCACAAGCCGCATAGAAATCCTCGATCATGAAACTCGCGATCTCGTCGGACTCCTTAGTGGAAAACCTCAACTCTGAGATTACCCAAAGCATCACCGGAATCCCGATGCACAAGACATTCGTCAAAGGTAAAACTAATCCAGCAAGGCCGCCCGACGTGCCGACAATCCCGATAGGAGCCGCGTATCTCATTCTCAGGGCACACCGGATTAGCGATGGTTACCACGCCAACGCTGAGTTCCCCCGGGTAGCGTTAATAAGCTGCTCTATTCTGGGACCAACACCATCAACAATGGCCCCCCTGTATTATGTAGAATTACTCCTCGGGTAGCACTAACTCCCTATGCATTTCAGTATTAACAGAATATTATGTTGGGCAAATATAGAACCAATGTTGGGCCTTGCAGACGAGCTTTAATCTAAAACGAATTATCCAGGGGGTCCCCATAGCAACCCCGATCGTGTTAGATGCACTCAATTATGGAACATAACACCAGTAGCCGAAACTAAGGGGGCAAAAGTGGAACAAAACCCCAGGCTAGAAAGGCCGAGCCTTCCACCTTTTACCAAGTATGTAGGTGCATTAAATTAATAGCAATTAATAGGGTGATATAACAAGGAAACCATGTTATCACATGGAATCAAATGCACCTGCAACTAGCAACGCTAACACAGCGTTAAGCAGGCGGTAACATAGCCAATCAGTGGTTTGCTAGGTTGTGCACATGTTGAAGGTTTTCATGGCAATGTTGAGAGGTTGATATTTAACAGGTGGTGGGCAGCAAGACATAACGATAGAAACGGTAAAACGAGCATGTCAATGATAGTAATGGTATCTGGGGAAATGGTCATCTTGCCTCAGATCCCGCTTGGAAGAAGAATGACTCCGTGAAGCAGACGAACTGATGTAGTCGAACGGGTCCTCACTTTCCAACACGCTTGCAGAACTCTATCGAGACGAAGCAAACCGGAAACAAGCATCAACACACAATATACACCACACGATGCACAACACAAATGATGCATGAGCGGCTGAATATATGCAAGACATGGCATGTCAATTCACAACAATCAAACGCTACAGATTAAGTGAAGTTCAATATGCAACGAGTTGCATATTGACGAAACTCCACATACGAATTATTTAGTTCAATCTCGAATAGGTACAAAGCAATATTAAATGTATTTAAACATGGCAAGAGCTGAAGCGTAATTAAACTACCTATCTAGGCATTTTAAATGAGGTCGGAAACGACATATAGCATCTCCGAGATGACCTCATACGTTAATTTATAATTCTGTCCATATCTGAACTAATACTTTTAAATATTTGTTAAGCAGAAAAATAAATAGGTTCACGTGATTTTACGTGTCATTACAATCAATTTTCACATAGAGAACATCTCCAACGGAGCTACGGATCAAAAGATACAAACACCGCAAGATATGATGGTATGAATGCAATATGTGTGCAACGACAGTCACGAGGACTTCAAAACATACAACCATCAAGATAATATGAAACTACACGAGATTCTAAACAAATTTCATATAGGACATGATCAAAATGGAGCAACGGTTCAACAACTACGAGCTAAACAAGAAATAGACATAATCTGTCAAAAACAGCCACATAACATTTCTACACCCCACATATACGAGCAATCCAAAATACTCAAACAAGGCATGAGGCAATAGAGGTCAAGATGCACTACAACATACAACTAATAACACCTAGCATGGAAGCATGGATCACTAGGAAAAGAACTCACAAAATGGTTGCTCACACGCAGTTTCAGACTTAGTGAAATCTCAGTTTCATGACAGTGCAGTTTTCGATCTGAAGGCATATTGACAGCAACAAAACTGTATGCTACAGGTCTCCAAATGGCATGAAAATTGACAATATGCTAGAGAATCTTAAAGTCTACAACTAACTCCATTGCACCAACCTCAAAAGAGCTACAGATCACCAGATAAAATCATAACAAGACATCAACAAAATATAACAGATTTCAAACTTAGAAATATTTCAGCAACTCCAAAACAACACTATTTCCTAGCAAGTTTAGAACAAGCAACTACACCTAAACATGGATTTCTAATGCAACCAAAATTACCAGGGGCTAGTCTACACATCCAAGGGCATATATCTAGTTGACAACTTATTCATATCAAGCACGGATTAAATCACATAAAATAAACAAAAGGGCAACATGGCAAAATATCACGCGCACTAACTTGCTCAAAAGCTAAAACTAAATGCAATATAAGTCTTTTAAGATATTTCACTAAGTGTCTACATACAAAGCAAAATGAATGAATCTATAATCTAAAGTATGTCTATATACATCCGTATGTAGTCCATTAATTGAACCTCTAGAAAGACTTATATTTAGGAACGGAGGGAGTATGTATTTTTCTACCCCGAAAATATATTAACATATGGGGTTGCAAAACTAAAATAACGTCACACGTATAAGCAAGAATATGTCCTAACCACGATATAACAAACTAGCGACGGAATACTACATGCAAAAATACAAACAACTTCTCTAAAATACATGGCAAACGGTCCCTAAAAACATGAGCATTTCATCTATGACATTTGAGCAACCAGGACATGCACGAAAATAAATACGGGATAATCTCCTATTAGGACAGCATGCAAAACTAGGCATATGGCAGGTCAAACGACTCCAAACATGCATGCAAGTTGCAAAATAATAATCTACACGAAAAACTACACAAGTTTCATATATAGTACGTTCCGATCCGACATACGTATTAAATTCTATGGGCGTTTTAATATTTAATATATTCCCGAAAACACTAAATCAGGAAAAATCCTAAAAATATTCTAACGGGCCAAGACTACCTACAATGGGCCGAGTAGGGGCATGCGCAGCTTAGTTATATTGCGCTATGGGTGCTTAATAGAGGGCTCGGAGGGGGAATCGGCTCACCTTGGGCTTTGGCGGCTCGCAGGCCTGGAGGAGAGGCGAGCTGGGCCGAGGGCGCACCTTGGGCCGAGCGGGAGGCAAGCTGCTCGGGCCTACCTGGAGCTGGCATTGGCGGGGAGGTCGTGGCCCAGGGAGATGGCACGACGCTGGGCCCAGGAGGCGATGGCCCATGCGGCAACCGAGCGGGAGGAGACGGCGCTCGGTCGAGCGGGGGCTCCCGATCTGGCGTCGCTGCCTCGTCGTCCTCCACCTCGAGGAAGGCCATGGCGGCGGTAGGCCGGTACGGGAAGGCTGGAGGGCTCGGCCACGACAGGATCTGGGCACCGGCGGCCGGATCTGAGCCCATTCGGGGCGAGCGTCGGCGCTCAAGGGCGGCAATGGCGGCGAGGGCGCTCCTTCGCGGAGAGGACTTTAGCGACAGCTGCGGACGGAGCGGGGCGAAGGTGCAGGTCGGGCCGGTGGCTTGGGCTGCTGCTTGGCGACGGCTCCGGCCCGATGGCGCCGTGGACGGCGCGGTTGTTGCGGCCGGCGACTGGCGCGCAAGGGCGAAGGCGTCCGCGGGAGGCGGCGGCACGAGGCATGGGCGGGTGGCTGCGGTCGCCTCGGCTCGGGCGGGCCAGTTGCAGGCTCAGGCGGGCCCGATGGCTGGAGGTGGAAGAGGGAGCTGCTAGGTTTTGATGAGGGGGGGCAGGGATTTCGAGGGAGAGAGAGAGAGGGAGTCTAAAAATGGCATGGGGCCTATTTATAACAATGGGGGGGGCTAGGTTTAGCAGTTTTTCGCCCCGGTTTCAACCGCGCGATCTAAATAGGACGGTTTCGCACGCTGGGACGGGTAAGTGGCTGTGTAGAGTAGATTAGCCAGGGAAGAGAGGGAAACGGTGCGGCGCTGCAACGCGATTTTTAAAACACCAAAAAACATCCGACGATAGACCGGAGACGGTGCCGCTACGGTCGACCGTTCGGGTACGAGACTGACTCCGATTGCGACGAAATTTGGCACGCGACCTACCTATAACTAAATAAGACCGCACGCCAACTCTCAACCCAATGAGAGGAAGTTTTATACACACTTTTAAAAACAAATATTTTATAGATGCCGCGGGCGCGTGCGTGTGTGGTCGGGCTCAGAACGGGCAACGACGAACACGGAGAGAAACAACAACTAATAACGGATGCAAGTTTGAAAACTTGAGGCAACGGGATGCCGATGCAATGCTGATGATGCGACAAATAAAAATAATCACACGAGGAAACGGAATAAAAGGGGAATCTTCTGGAACGTCGGTCTCGGGCTGTCATAACTCTCCTACACTACAAGAGGATCTCGACCCAAGATCCAAAAATGAACGGGGGAGGGGAAGAAAAAGCACGTGGTAAAACTTAGTTGCTTCTTTGACAAGCGAGGCAAACCAACGATCCTTGAAGGTTGCAAAGAGATGGAGTATGATATGAGGAACAATCAAGAATTCAAGCAAAATTTTGGTAGCACTTCGGTAGGAAAAGGGGACAAAAATTCGATAAGATAGGAAAACTAGACAAGATTCATAACAAACAAATAAATAGAACAAGTGAACATCGTGATCTTGATAGAACAACATGATTGACCCAAATGAGCAACATCACCACAACTCTGGAACCAGAGAATATAAACTAGATCTTGGAAAGAGGGAACGAAGAAGAAAATGAGAACTACTACCACCAGAATCTTGAAGAACATCTTGAGACAAAGAATTGATATCACGAGCCACTCCGGAAGACGAATTCAGATCATTATGAACAAGAATAAGAATTATGTTATGCTTATCCTTCATCAAGTTTAATTGATGACAAGCAACAGATTTAGCATACCACTTATTCTTCTAGAAATGATTGAGGAAAGATATGAGCACAAACTAGAAGAAATCTTGAAAGAGACACCGGTAAGAATTGAATGAATGGGGATAATAAAAATGAATGGAGATATATGAGAATGAAGAGATCATGAGCCACCTAATAGAAAACTGAATAAGGCACCGGAATACTTGAGAAACGAATGAAGAGACAACAATTGAGGATGAAAGCTGAAAGCTGAGAACGAAGAATCTTCTGAAATGATGGCCTTCGGAGGATTGAAAAATGAACACAACATTGAAATGCACCGAATAGCAAGAAAGGGATTACTCATGGTTGGGAACAATTAAGATGATGCCACAAAGCTGAAATGGTGAATCTTCAAGATAATGCACCAAGATTTATGAGGAACACTCCTTCGAATTTGCAAGCTGAGAATGATGACGAGAAACAACACCAAGAATACTGAGGCACTCCGGAATAATGAAGAATGAAAGGTTGAGCCAAAGACAAGAAATAATTCAAATTGATCTTGAAGAAGGAATATGACTGATGAAATTCATACTTATGTCATAGTTGAAAAGAATAAGAGAACTCCGGAAAGATTACAAGAGCCAAAAAAGATCTTGGGAAAGAAGTCGTGGGTTATGGGAGCACTCGAAGAAACCACCGTTGAAACAACTGATTAGAAAAGAGAGATTGCACCGATGTAAGGAAAACTAGATGAGGTGAGGCCCTCGACATAATTGAAAGAATTGAAAACAAGAAACTTCTGAGATATCTTCAACACTCCGGTCGGAAAGAGAGAAATGACTAAACAAGATAGGCTGATAAGAATTTCCAACAGAGGAAAGAATTTAAAGGATGAAAAGGAAATGATGACACAGATAACTGAATTAAATTCACCGGAAAAGATAACAAGATTGAATAAATATGAACACGAAGCTCCTGAGAATCTACACAATGAATCACCGGCTAAGAGAGAAAAGAACAGATAGATGAAGCAATAATGAAATGAAATGCACTTGGAAGATAAACTAGTCACTGAAGAAAAGGGCGGGAGGGCAGGGAAAAACAAAAACAACTTGGGACAGATGAGACAAACTTCGGAAAGAAATGAGAGATTGAACTTGCAAAATTGGAGAGGATTGAATTCACTAGAAGAGAAGCACACCGGTTGAAAGGAAATTGACATGACGACTTCGGTTGAAAAGAATTGATGAGACAACTTGATTGAGCAAAAGAATTAGCATTCCCATAAAACATGAGAACACCTCTTGGAAGGATACGATTCACCATTTGACATCGAAGCAACTCAAATTACCATATTCCAACAAAACAAAGGGTGAGGCTTATGAAACAAGCCAAAACAAACTCATGAGAGAGATTTCTTCCGATATTTTCGTGGACAGGATCGCACGGGGTCGTTCCTTACAGTAGCCATCTTGTGCAAGGCAGTGCACACGACATACGAAACGTCCCCGAGTTGTAGCAAGCTACAAGGACTCTTTAAGATGCAACGAGAACCGTTGTAAGTCGACCGTGAACAAACGAATCCTCTGGATGTCGAACCCCAACCTAACATCATGTATTTGTTGGAAGATTGTCCTATAAGTAACTACTTGAATTCCCACCTAAGAACTGCCGAAATTTCTGGTCATGCAATCTGGTCCACGAATACAAGGAGTAATATATCACACAACTCCTATACTAACCCGTCTAGTGTATCACATCCATCAACACATAACCAGAATCTCGGAACTTCATCTATCACAGACACTCGTAATCACAACGGATACAAAGTATGGCGATACATCCGGAACTCTCTGCACTAGTACTAGGGAAGCCGGACTCCTCTTGCCACTACTAGTATTGAA
Source organism: Hordeum vulgare subsp. vulgare (assembly GCF_904849725.1). Lineage (NCBI taxonomy): Eukaryota > Viridiplantae > Streptophyta > Magnoliopsida > Poales > Poaceae > Hordeum > Hordeum vulgare. The sequence continues at coordinate 187,119,242 of NC_058519.1, read as the reverse complement.
GCAATTTCGAACATCCTTCGTCCTGAGATACTAAGAAATCTGAATGATAACGATGTGCTCAAGAATCCCCTGGAGCTCAACTTCCCGGAAGAAATCAAGTCAGACAGGAGGCACCAAGACAGAACTCCGTCACATCGTATAGATTCCAAAAATATCCGCGTGATCCTAATTTTTTTTGAGTGAGAAGAGGAGTAGAGTTAAATCCCTAAGTCGTAAACCTCACCAGAGCATGGAAGAGGAGAAAAAAGAAACCTGCTCTCCGATATATAACTAGACTCAAAGCAGTTTTTCACTAGACTCGACTCGGCCAAGTTCGATCAATCAAGGGGGCTCCTAGGTCGGTACTGCTCTGATACCTACTTGTAACGTCTAGGATGCGATCCTATCCTCAATTTGGCATGAGGGTATCGTCAGGGATAGAAGTGCATCTCGTTGTTTCGCAAGAATGGATATCATTACAAGTACATGTACTGAAAATGTGAGATATATGGAATTGTCTTACACTCGCCACAAGCTGCATCAGAGTCACATCAGTACAATACATAAACATCATGAACAAGACCATGGTCCGACTACGAACGAAAACAAACGAGAAAATAGAACGACGTCCATCCTTGCTATCCCAGGCTGTCGGCCTGGAACCCATCCTAGATCGATGAAGAAGAAAAAGAAGCAACTCCAAATGAACAATCAACTCGCTCGCGTCAAGTAACCTTTACCTGTACCTGCAACTAGTGTTTTAGTAATCTGTGAGCCACAGGGGACTCAACAATCTCATTTCCAAAGGTATCAAGACTAGCAAAGCTTAATAGGTGAGGTATGGTTAAGTGGCGAGGTTGCAGCAAGCGACTAAGCATATATTTGGTGGCTAACTTACGGGTACGAGAATAAAGAGAGGGATGATCTACGCATAGCGGACGTGAACTAATGATGATCAAAGGAATGATCCTGAACACCTACTTACGTCAAACATAACCCCATCGTGTCCTCGATCGGAGAAGGAGCTCACGAAAGAGACAGTCAGGGTTACGCACAGAGTTGGCATGTTTTAATTAAGTTAACTTCAAGTTGTCTAGAATCAGTGTTAAACAAAGTATCCACGTTGCCACATAACCGCGGGCACGGCTTTCCGAAAGATTTAACCCTGCAGGGGTGCTCCAACTAATCCATAACAAATTACCACAAGCCGCATAGAACTCCTCGATCACGAAACTCGCGATCTCGTCGGACTCCTTAGTGGAAAACCTCAACTCTCAGATTACCCAAAGCATCACCGGAATCCCGATGCACAAGACATTCGTCAAAGGTAAAACTAATCCAGCAAGGCCGCCCGACGTGCCGACAATCCCGATAGGAGCCGCGTATCTCATTCTCAGGACACACCGGATTAGCGATGGTTACCACGCCAACGCTGAGTTGCCCCGGGTAGCGTTAATAAGCTGCTCTATTTTGGGACCAACACCATCAACAATGGCCCCCCTGTATTATGTAGAATTACTCCTCGGGTAGCACTAACTCCCTATGCATTTCAGTATTAACAGAATATTATGTTGGGCAAATATAGAACCAATGTTGGGCCTTGCGAGACGAGCTTTAATCTAAAACGAATTATCAAGGGGGTCCCCATAGCAACCCCGATCGTGTTAGATGCACTCAATTATGGAACATAACACCAGTAGCCGAAACTAAGGGGGCAAAAGTGGAACAAAACCCCAGGCTAGAAAGGTCGAGCCTTCCACCTTTTACCAAGTATGTAGGTGCATTAAATTAATAGCAATTAATAGGGTGATATAACAAGGAAACCATGTTATCACATGGAATCAAATGCACCTGCAACTAGCAACGCTAACACAGCGTTAAGCAGGCGGTAACATAGCCAATCAGTGGTTTGCTAGGTTGTGCACATGTTGAAGGTTTTCATGACAATGTTGAGAGGTTGATATTTAACAGGTGGTGGGCAGCAAGACATAATGATAGAAACGGTAAAACTAGCATGTCAATGATAGTAATGGTATCTGGGGAAATGGTCATCTTGCCTCAGATCCCGCTTGGAAGAAGAATGACTCCGTGAAGCAGACGAACTGATGTAGTCGAACGGGTCCTCACTTTCCAACACGCTTGCAGAACTCTATCGAGATGAAGCAAACCGGAAACAAGCATCAACACACAATATATACCACACGATGCACAACACAAATGATGCATGAGCGGCAGAATATATGCAAGACATGGCATGTCAATTCACAACAATCAAACGCTACACATTAAGTGAAGTTCAATATGCAACGAGTTGCATATTGACGAAACTCCACATACGAATTATTTAGTTCTATCCCTAATAGGTACACGACAATATTAAATGTGGTTAAACATGGCAAGAGGTGAAGCGTAATTAAACTACCTATCTAGGCATTTTAAATAAGGTCGGAAACGACATATAGCACCTCCGAGATGACCTCATACGTTAATATATAATTCTGTCCAGATCTGAACTAACACTTTTAAATATTTGTTAAGCAGCAAAATAAATAGGTTCACGTGATTCTACGCGTCGTTACAATCAATTTACACATAGAGAACATCTCCAACGGAGCTACGTATCAAAAGATACAAAACACCGCAAGATATGATGTCACGAATGCAATATGTGTGCAACGACGGTCACGAGCACTTCAAAACATACAACCAGCAAGATAATATGAAACTACACGAGATTCTAAGCAAGTTTCATATAGGACACGATCAAAACGGAGCAACGGTTCAACAACTACGAGCTAAACAAGAAATAGACATAATCTGCCAAAAACAGCCACATAACATTTCTACACCCCACACTACGAGCTACAGGAATCCAAAATGCTCAAACAAGGCATGAGGCAATAGAGGTCAAGATGCACTACAACATACAACTAATAACACCTAGCATGGAAGCATGGATCACTAGGAAAAGAACTCACAAAATGGTTGCTCACACGCAGTTTCAGACTTAGTGAAATCTCAGTTTCATGACAGTGTAGTTTTCGATCTGAAGGCATATTGACAGCAACAAAACCATATGCTACAGGTCTCCAAATGGCATGAAAATTGACAACATGCTAGAGAATCTTAAAGTCTACAACTAACTCCATTGCACCAACCTCAAAAGAGCTACAGATCACCAGATAAAATCATAACAAGACATCAACAAAATATAACAGATTTCAGACTTAGAAATATTTCAGCAACTCCAATACAACACTATTTTCTAGCAAGTTTAGAACAAGAAACTACACCTAAACATGGATTTCTAATGCAACCAAAATTACCAGGGGCTAGTCTACACATCCAAGGGCATATCTCTAGTTGAGAACTTATTCATATCAAGCACGGATTAAATCACACAAAATAAACAAAAGAGCAACATGGCAAAATAGCATGCGCACTAACTTGCTCAAAAGCTAAAACTAAATGCACAGTTAAATTCCATGTATTTTTCTATCCCGAAAACATATATAACATGTGGGGTTGCAAGAATAAAATAATGTCACACGTATATGCGAGAATATGTCCTAACCACGATATAACAAACTAGCGACGGAATACTACATGCAAAAATACAAACAACTTCTCTAAAATACATGGCAAAAGGTCCCTTAAAACATGAGCATTTCATCTACGGCATTTGAGCAACCCGAACACGCACAAAAATAAATACGGGATAATCTCCTATTAGGACAGCACGCAAAACTAGGCATATGGCAAGTCAAACTACTCCAAACATGCATGCAAGTTGCAAAATAATAATCTACATGGAAAACTACACAAGTTTCATATATAATACGTTTCGATCCGACATACGGATTAAATTCTACGGGCGTTTTAATATTTAATATATTCCTCAAAATACTAAATCGGGAAAAATCCTAAAATATTCTAACGGGCCAAGACTACCTACAATGGGCCGAATAGGGGCATGCGCAGCTTAGTTATATTGCGCTACGGGCGCTTAATAGAGGGCTCGGAGGGGGAATCGACTCACCTTGGGCTTGGGTGGCTGGCAGGCCTGGAGGAGAGGCGAGCTGGGCCGAGGGCGCAACTTGGGCCGAGCGGGTGGCGAGCTCCTCGGGCCTACCTGGAGCTGGCGCTGGCGGGGAGGTCGCGGCCCAGGGAGATGGCGCGGTGCTAGTCCCACGAGGCGATGGCCCATGCGGCAACCGAGCGGGAGGAGACGACGCTCGGTCGAGCGGGGGCTCCCGATCTGGCGTCGCTGCCTCGTCGTCCTCCACCTCGAGGACGGCCATGGCGGCGGCAGGCCGGCGCGGGAAGGTTGGAGGGCTCGGCCACGACCGGATCTGGGAGCCGACGGCCGGATTCGAGCCCATTCGCGGCGAGCGGCGGCGCTCAAGGGCAGCGAGGGCACTCCTTCGTGCAGAGGACTTCGGCGACACCTGCGAACGGCGCGGGGCGAAGGCGCAGGTTGGGCCGGTGGCTTGGGCTGCTGCTTGGTGGCGGCTCCGGCCAGATGGCGCTGCGGACGACGCGGCTGTTGCGGCCGGCGACTGGCCCGCAAGGGCGGAAGTGTCCGCGGGAGGCAGCGACGCGAGGCATGGGCGGCTGGCTGCGGTTGCCTCGGGCCCAGATGGGCTCCGGCGGGCCCGACGGCTTGAGGTGGAAGAGGGAGCTTCTAGGGTTTGATGGGGTCATGGATTTCGAGGGAGAGAGAGAGAGAGGGAGTCTACAAATGGCATGGGGGCCTATTTATAACAATGGGGGCTAGGTTTAGCAGTTTTTCGCCCCGGTTTCAACCGCGCGATCTAAATCGGACGGTTTCGCACATGGGGATGGGTAAGTGGCTGTGTAGAGTAGGTTAGCCGGGGAAGAGAGATAAACGGTGCGGCGCTGCACCGCGATTTTTAAAACACCAAAAAAGTCCGACGATAGACCGGAGACGGTGCCGCTACGGTCGACCGTTCGGGTACCAGACGGACTCCGATTGGGACGAAATTTGGCAGGCGGCCTACCTATAACTAAATAAGACCGCACGCCAAGTCTCAACCCAATCAGAGGGAGTTTTATACACACTTTTAAAAACAAATATTTTAACGATGCCACGGGCGCGTGCGTGTGTGGTCGGGCTCAGAACGGGCAACGATGAACACAGAGAGAAACGACAACTAATAACAGATGCAAGTTTGAAAACTGGCGGCGACGGGATGCCGATGCAATGCTGATGATGCGCATGATGCGATGATGATGCGACAAATAAAAATAATCACATGACGGAAATGGAATAAAAGGGGAATCTTCTGGAACGTCGGTCTCGGGCTGTCACAACAAGGTCCAGAGAGCATTCTTGTGTGTGGAAGTAACCTCCTTATGAATACGAAATCCAATTGGGTTATGAAGCCCCTGATCATGATATCCCATCAAACCTATGAGCTCCTTCCATGTAGGAGAAAGTCTTCTCCCATTTGTCATCCAATTTAAGGTCCTCTCCTCATTGGTCCGTGATACGTCTCAAATGTATCTACTTTTCCAAACACTTCTGCTCTTGTTTTGGACTATAATTTGCATGATTTGATGAAACTAACCAGGACTGACGCTGCTTAGCTCAAAAGATATAAGTGAAGCACATAAGTTATTCTAAAAATCATGGTGAACACGTGTCTCTCTCAAGTGGGTGTGTCCAGCAAATAACGTTTATGGAAAACTAAAACAAAATCAAACTATAATACATTACGCTCCTAGCAAAACTCATATAACGTGATGAATAAAAATGTAGCTCTAATTGACATACCGACAGATTGAGACGAAAGAGGGGATGCCTGCCGCGGCATCCCCAAGATTAGACGCTTGGTCTTCCTAGAATTTGACTTGGGTGCATTAGGCATACCCAAGCTTAGGCTCTTCGGCGCTCCTTATTTTTTCATCCATCGTGATAACACCCAAAACTTAAAAACTTTAGCATACAAAACTCAATAGAAAACTCGCGAGATCCGTTAGTATGATAGGCGAACCATAAACATTTGGTACTCTTATAAATTGATTCATATTTTATTATTGCATAAGGTACTATACTGTAAATTCTCCATGACATATACCTCCCGATATAAACCATAGCATCATCAAAACAAGCAAACTATGCAAGAAAAAATGGAATTTGTTTATAACATAATAGTCTGTAGTGGTCAGCAAACAACATACTTCTGTAACTCCAAAAATTCTTAAAAATTAGGATAACCTAAGTAATTTGTATACAAATAGTGTGTAAAAATTCAGATTAAATATACGTTCTAGTAAAATAACAGAAATTCTGCACTCGACGTAAAAGTTTCTGTTTTTACGGAACATCAATTCTACTTATCATTCAAATCATCCGAAAGACTTTACTTGGCACAAACACTAATTTAAACATGAAAACACAATCATTACAGTAGCAATAATCATGTTGACTCACACAAAAAAATGGAACAAGAAAAATAAGATAACTATTAGGTTGCCTCCTAATAAGCGCTATCGTTTTACGCCCCTAGCTAGCCGTAATGCATTGTGTGAAGTTTCCCTCTTATAAAGCTCCTCAATCACACAATCATGCTTCTTAGAGAAAATAGGAGGCTTGATGATAGGCACTCTTATCATGTTTATAAAATTGGATGCCCACTAATCATTTTAAGATCCTTTTTTTTCTTTTGATAGGAGTGATACTAGTGTTCTTGAGGATATACATAGCCTTGGATTTTTTTCCTTGAGAGGTACTAGCATTAGATTTAGAAGGAGTAAAATCAGAACCCACTTTATCAATGACTCCCTCCATCTTATCAATTCTACTCAAACCTTGCTCTACCCACTCAATAATAGTTGTATCTTCCTCCTTTAATGCTTTTAAAGTAATTTCTACCTTTAATCCAAATTGAGTGATATTACTATGAGTCTTTTTATCCAACTCCTCAATTTGTTCTTTACTGGCTATTTTTATTTCAATAATCCCAGGCCTTTGAGAAACATGCTCCAAGGTCAAAGTAGTTTCATTAATGATAATAGGTGGTGATCCAACTAATTAAGTTTTCCATGGATTCTAAAGTGTATTTAGTGTGACTCATTAAGAAATTACTAAGGTAGTAGTATGAAGCAAAAATCTATACCAAGTAGTAATACCCACATAAAAGTTACGAAGCAATATGTTGGGGGATTGCTTATGAGTTAATTTATTTTGAGCATTGAAAATCCTATGGAAAGAATCTCTTAAACTCTCGCCTCCCCTTTGTTTAAAATTAAGCACTTCATTCTTGAGGGTAAAAGGAACAAAGGAAGGACTAGCCATAGCAACAAACAAACAGGTAAACTAGCAAAGGTAAATATTTCTGTATTTTTAATTTTTATAGCAATAAAAATATAACAAAAAATAAAAAGTAGAACAAGTAAATGATAATTTGTGAGTATGTACTTGACAGGAAATTGGTGATACTCCCAAAAACGACGTTAGAAATCCTTCTTCACACTTGTGACCTTTGTTGGGGAAAAATATAACAACAATTAAAAAGTAGAACAAGTGAATGATAATTTATGAGTATGTACTTGATAGGAAATTGATACTCCCTGACAACGACGTTAGAAATCCTTCTTCACACTTGTGATCTTCGTTGGATTTTTTCCGAAGAAGAGAAGATGATGCAGTAAAATATAGATAAGTATTTCCCTTAATGAGAACCAAGGTTATAAACGATTCAGGATTAACCCTTGAAGGTATATTTTATAGATGAAAAAATAAAACGGGATCACTTTTGAACTCGAACCCGGATGGGCTTGCCTCACACCGAGCGAGCCAAGCCAGCAGGGTGACACCCCGCACTCAGATGCATATAATTCTCGATATTGGCATTTCGGGATGTAGTATAGAGTTGCAAACCGCTCTGGTCTTTGTTTAGCCACCTGCCACCCTCCAAACCATGCCTCTGGCGAAATATGTTGTCCTAAGAGCATCACTAGTAGTGACCTCAAATCCTCAAATCCTCAAACCAGTTTAAGGGTTTAAAATTGGCATTTTTGGCACTTTTAAGGGTTGAAAAACACGGGCAAAGACTAGAACCCTCAGACCCAACCCTTATAACGGAATATTCCGTTATAAGGGTTGAGTTTGAGGGTTCAAGTCTTTGCCGCAACCCCAACCCTTAAAACTTTCATTTGATATATCACAATTTTCATCATCTCAATAACGATTTGAAGAAAACAATAATCATTCTAGTTATTATTACAACACCGAATATTATCTTCAAACACTTAATAATCATTCAAGCAAATTACAACAATGTTTCCAAACAAATTACAATAATTGTTCGAATCAAATAGGACATGGAAAAGTAAACAAAGGTAGATCATGGGCCTTGGCGCCGCCCAGCCAACTACCACTAGTGCTCTACTAGATCATCCCGGAGCTGACCATGAGTGTTTGCATTCTCAATCTGACGATGTGCTTGAATAAAAGCTTGTACGCGACAAGGGTTTGTTTGTGGTTGCATACGGGTACTGATGACCCACAAGTATAGGGGATCAATCGTAGTCCTTTCGATAAGTAAGAGTGTCGAACCCAACGAGGAGAAGAAGGATCTGACAAGTGGTTTTCAGCAAGGTAAAATCTGCAGGCACTGAAATTGTCGGTAACAAGTAATTGTGTGGTGAGATAATTCGTAGCAAGCAACAAGTAACAAAAGTAGCAACGGTGCAGCAAAGTGGACCAATCCCTTTTGTAGCAAGGGACAAGCCTGGACAAAGTCTTATAGGAAGAAAAACGCTCCCGAGGACACACGGGAGTTTCTGTCATGCTAGTTTCATCATGTTCATATGATTCACGTTCGTTACTTTGATAGTTTGATATGTGGGTGGACCAGCGCTTGGGTACTGCCCTTACTTGGGCAAGCATCCCACTTATGATTAACCCCTCTCGCAAGCATCCGCAACTACGAAAGAAGAATTAAGACAAAGTCTAACCATAGCATTAAACTAGTGGATCCAAATCAGCCCCTTACGAAGCAACGCATAAACTAGGGTTTAAGCTTCTGTCACTCTAGCAACCCATCATCTACTTACTACTTCACAATGCCTTCCTCTAGGCCCAAATAATGGTGAAGTGTTATGTAGTCGACGTTCACATAACACCACTAGAGGAAAAACAACATACAACACATACCGAACGAATACCAAATTCACATGACTACTATTAGCATGACTTATCCCATGTCCTCGGGAACAAAAGTAACTACTCCCAAAGCATAATCATATTCATGACCAGAGAGGTAATGAGTAGCATCAAGGATCTGAACATAAACTCTTCCACCAAATAATCCAACTAGCATCAACTACAAAGAGTAATTAACACTACTAGCAACCTTAGAAGTACCAATCGGAGTCGCGAGATGGAGATTGGTTACAAGTGATGAACTAGGGTTTGGAGATGAGATGGTGCTGATGAAGACGTTGATGGTGACGAGTCCCCTCTGATGAGAGGAGTGTTGGTGATGACGATGGCGACGATTTCCCCCTCCAGGAAGGAAGTTTCCCCGACAGGATCGTCGTGCTGGAGCTCTAGATTGGTTCTGCTCAAGTTCCGCCTCGTGGCGGCAGCGAATCCACGAAAAAGCTCCTCCCTGATTTTTTCCTGGACGAAACCCTTCATATAGCAGAAGAGGGGGGCCAGTGGGCCAGCAGGCTGCCCACAAGCCCTCATGGCGCGGCCTGGGGGGTGGCCGCGCCGTGCAGGCTTGTGGCCACCTGCTCGCGCCCCTCTGGTGCTTCTTCGACCTAGTATTTTTTATAAATCCGGAAAAAAATCCTCGTTGATTTTTACGGTGTTTGGAGTTGCACAGAATAGGTATCTCAACTTTGCTCCACTTTCAGGCCAGAATTCCAGTTGTCGGCATTCTCCCTCTTCATGTAAACCTTGCAAAATAAGAGAGAAATGGCATAAGTATTGTACCCTGAAGTGAAATTACAGCCCAAGAAGCGACAAATGTCAACATGAAAACATGATGCATAATGGACGTATCAACTCCCCCAAGATTAGATCTCGCTTGTCCTCAAGCGAAAGCCTAGCTCAATAAATATGTCCACATGTTTAGGGAGAGAGGTGTCGACAAAACAAGATACGAACATGCATGCATCATGATCATGATGAGAACAGCAATACCAATATATAATCTCTCATGCTAAAGTGATAACTCCTTCACAAAGTAAAGCATGGATCAAGAACCTTACCGAGAAGTAACAACCGATAGCCTTTAGTCATTGAAGCAATTGCAATTTATCACAACATCAGAAAGAGTCAAATAAGAGCTTGTAAAGCAAATCCACATACTCAATCATTCTTTCGTTCTCTACAATTGCTACAACTCACGTGGTACTCATGAGATCAAAGTTTCAGCTGGACACAGAGAAAGATAGGGGCTTACAGTTTTGCCTCCCAACTGCTTACCTCAAGGGTAATGTCAACAATAATAATTCATGAATACTTACCTCCAAGTTGACATATGAATATAGATCTTTCCCAAGCATGTGACGATAGCCAAGACAAAGGTGAAATAAGGAATTGGTGAAGATCACCATGACTCTTTCAAGGGCAAAAAGTAAAGGTACAAGATAGGCCCTTCGCAGAGGGAAGCAGAGGTTGTCATGCACTTTTGAGGTTTGGATGTGTATCCTCTTAGTGTGGAGGAACGTCACTTTATATTGCCTCCTGTGATAAAGAACTTTATTATGCAGACTGTCGCTTTTATGTCTTCCTCATCACAGGTTCCTACAAAGCTTATTTTCCACACACTAATAGATCATACATATTAGAGAGCAACTTTTATTGCTTGCACCGATGACAACTTACTTGAGGGATCTTATTCAATCCATAGGTAGTTATGGTGGACTCACATGGCAAAATTGGGTTGATGGTTTATGGATGCACAAGTAGTATCTCTACTTAGTGCCGGAGGTTTGGCTAACGTGAGGTGGAAGCAACCGTCACATGCTAAGGGATCTCTAATCATATAACATTGTTCGAAGCCAAGCAAACACAATTCATTATGTTGTCTTCCTTGTAAAACATCTACTTCTAGGCATGCAATAGTTTAGTGAGTGTTCACAATCATAGATGGTGTCAGAGATGATATATTTATATGTGAACCTCTCCTTCTTTATGACTTCCTATTAATTGCAACCATGACCAAGGTCTACGTTTGCCTACCCTCAACAAGTTTCAATCCTCATTCTTTTTATATGTGAAGCCATCACTTCCCATAAGATCATTACATGATCTTTCATGCTTTTGTTCTATTCTCACTCTTTTGATCATGGCAAGAGGCAAAGCCCTTCAACTAAGACACTCTTTATTATATGGCTCACGAGCTCGAATACATCGGGGCTGACACAAAGCAAAACTCAAGACTAAAACACTAAGACTTTTAATCTACTAGAGAAAGAGAAAACTGAAAAGGAAAACTAAAACAAAGGTAAAAGCAAAAGATGTGATGGTGAAACGATACCGGGGCAACTCCCCCAAGCTTGGCACAAGCCAAGGGGATTGCCCATACCAATGCTCAGTTGTCTTCCTTTGGTGGTGAAGGTGGAGTTGTTGCAACATGAGTTTGATCCTCCGTCTTCCAAGGCATAGGTGCTCCATCATGGAAAGATGAACGAGTCTCCGGAATCCTCAAATCTGCAGCCAACCGTATTGATTTAAATCTATACTCATACTCACGGTTTTGGTTCTGCAGGTCATATATCTGGGCCTGGAGTTGATCAATCCTGTCATAGAGCCTGGAGAGATGCCTCCCAATGTCATTGGCATCAATCCTGTACTTGTTGGTGAACTCCGTGATCATCATGTGGTTGGCGTTGAGTCCATGCTCCACCATCCCTTGGCACTTGAAGACTTGTTGCTCCATTGCTTCGAGCCTCGTCTCCATGCTTCCGGTCTTCTTAGGCCCCTCAACATCACGGATGTGCAACATCCCCTCACGCATCTCGATAGATTGAGGGTGTTGCAGCACTCCCGTGAGGTAGGGATTGATAACCTTCTCGAAGATCTTGTCCTTCGGAGCTTTTGGGGAAGTCATAGCGATCTAGATCTGCAACAGAAACATGTTCGAAATGAAAAACAGAGGGAATCTGCGTGATGCAGGGGTCAGACCAAACGGGAGTATATATAATGATTTTTTTTCAGACCAGAAGGAGTACCCCGCGTGAAAACGGAGTCCGGGAGGCGCACGAGGTGTCCAATAGCCCTCACGGCGTGACCAGGGGGTGGGCCCGCGCCGTGCAGGCTTGTCGCCTCCTCGCGCACTTTCCGGACTACTTCCAATTTTTTTATTTTTTCAAATATTCCAAAACGGAGAAAAATTCCTACTGGAAAAGTTTTGGACTCTATTTTCTTACCGAATCACATACCTCTTCGTTTTCGGAGTCTGAAACATGCTGATAAATATCCCTTAGGTATTCTTCCGGAGTTATGGTATTGATAATATTGCTTTCAACATTTATGGGAGTACCTGAGATATAATGCTTGATTCTCTGCCCATTTACCACTCTCGGACAATTACCTTCCGTGTTGTTGATCTTGATAGCACCGGAACGATATACTTCCTCAACAACATAGGGACCTTCCCATTTAGAGAGAAGCTTGCTTGCAAAGAATCTTAAAAGAGAGTTATATAGCAAGACATAATCACCTACATTGAACTCACGCTTTTGTATCCTCTTATCATGCCACCTCTTAACCTTCTCTTTGAACAACTTGGCATTCTTATATGCCTGAGTTCTCCATTCATCAAGCGAGCTAATATCAAATAACCTCTGCTCACCAGCAAGTTTGAAATCAAAGTTGAGCTCTTTGATTGCCCAATAAGCTTTATGCTCTAGCTCAAGAGGTAAATGACATGATTTACCGTACACCATTTTGTACGGAGACATGCCCATGGGATCCTTATAGGTAGTTCTATAAGCCCACAGTGCATCATCGAGCATCTTAGACCAATTCTTTCTAGACCTGTTGACAGTCTTTTGCAGAATCAGTTTAATCTCTCTATTACTTAGCTCTACTTGACCACTGGACTGAGGGTGATAGGGAGACTCAATTCTATGGTTGACATCGTACTTAGCAAGCGTTTTACGGAAAGCACCATGAATGAAGTGTGAGCCACCGTCGGTCATTAGATATCTATGGACTCCAAATCTAGGGAAGATAACTTCTTTCAGCATCCTAATAGAGGTGTTGTGATCAGCACTACTAGTGGGAATAGCTTCTACCCACTTAGTGACTTAATCAACAACAACTAAGATGTGAGTATACGCATTGGATTTTGGAAAAGGTCCCATATAATCAAAGCCCCAAATATCAAATGGTTCAATGACAAGTGAATAGTTCATAGGCATTTCCTGACGTTTACCGATATTACCTATTCTTTTACATTCGTCACAAGACAAGACAAACTTACGGGCATCCATGAAGAGAGTGGGCCAATAGAAACCTGATTGCAATACCTTGTGTGAAGTTCTATCTCCCGCATGGTGTCCTCCGTAGGCCTCGGAGTGACACTTCTGTAGGATCTGTCCCTGTTCATGTTCAGGTACACAACGTCTAATAACACCATCTACTCCTTCCTTATAAAGGTGAGGATCATCCCAAAATTAATGTCTCAAGTCAAAGAAGAATTTCTTCTTTTGCTGGTATGTGAAACTAGGGGGTATGTATTTGGCAATGATATAGTTTGCATAATCAACATACCACGGTGCACTACGTGAAGCATTGATGACATTCAGTTGCTCATCGGGAAAGCTATCATCAATAGGTTGTGGGTCATCAAGAACGTTCTCCAACCTAGACAAGTTATCTGCTACTAGGTTATCAGCACCCTTTCTGTCGACAACGTGCAAATCAAATTCTTGTAGCAAGAGAACCCATCTGATAAGTCTAGGTTTAGCGTCTTTCTTCTCCATGAGGTACTTAATAGTAGCATGATCAGTGTGAGTAGTGAATTTGGAATCAACTATGTAAGACCTGAACTTTTCACATGCAAACACGACTGCTAAAAATCCTTCTCTTTTTTTTGATTTCTTTGGGCACTGTCTAGAGTTTTACTAGCATAGTGAATAACATTCAACTTCTTATCGACTCTTTGCCCTAGAACAGCACCAACATCATAATCACTAGTGTCACACATGATCTCAAAAGGTAAGTTCCAATCAGGTGGTTGAACAATAGGTGCAGTTATCAAAGCCCTCTTAAGTATTTTGAAGGCTTCCTCACAATCATCATAAAAAACAAAAGGAATATCCTTTTGTAAGAGATTGGTAAGAGGCCTAGAAATCTTAGAGAAGTCTTTGATGAACCTTCTATAGAAACCAGCATGACCAAGGAAACTTCTTATACCTTTGATATCTGTGGGGTATGGCATTTTCTCGATTGCATCAACCTTAGCCTTATCGACTTCAATACCTCTTTCAGAAATTTTATGTCCTAAGACGATGCCTTCATTAACCATAAAGTGGCACTTCTCCCAATTCAAGACAAGATTGGTGTCTTTACATCTCTGTAAGACTCGATCAAGGTTGCTGAGGCAATCATCAAAGGAAGACCCGTAAACAGAAAAGTCATCCATGAAAACCTCGACAATCTTTTCACAAAAGTCAGAGAATATAGCCATCATACATCTTTGAAAGGTGGCAGGTGCATTACATAAGCCAAAAGGCATACGTCTGTAAGCAAAGGTACCGAAAGGGCAGGTGAAAGTGGTTTTCTCCTGATCAGATTGTGCAACTGGTATTTGGGAGAAACCAGAATATCCATCTAGAAAGCAGAAGTGTGTGTGTTTGGACAGCCTTTCTAGCATTTGGTCGATAAAAGGCAAAGGGTAATGATCTTTCCTAGTGGCTTTATTCAGTTTCCTAAAATCGATCACCATCCTATAGCCAGTAATAATCCTCTATGGGATCAATTCATCCTTATCATTAGGGACAACGGTAATGCCTCCCTTCTTAGGGAGGCAATGCACCAGACTCACCCAATCTCTATGAGCAACAGGATAGACAATACCCGCTTCCAGGAGCTTTAGTATTTCTTTTCTTACTACCTCTTTCATCTTAGGATTTAATCTCCTTTGATGATCAGCAACTGGTCTAGAATTAGGATCAGTTTTAATCTTGTGCTGGCATAGGGTAGGACTAATGCCCTTAAGATCATCAAGAGTATATCCAATAGCAGCACGGTGCTTCCTCGGAGTTTTTAGTAACTTCTTTTCTTCATGCTCTGAGAGGCTAGCACTAATTATAACAGGATATATCTCTTTTTCATCAAGATAGGCATACTTAAGAGTATCAGGCAACTGTTTAAGCTCGAACACAGGATCACCCTTTGGTGGGGTGGATCCCCAAGCAGTTCAACAAGCAGATTATTCATAAGGATAGGATATTGTTCTAAGACAACTCTATCTATCTCATCCCTTTCATCCATATGCATATCATTTTCATGCTCAAGCAAGTATTGCTCTAAGGGATCAGTAGGGGGCACGGCAATAGAAGCTAAGGCAATAGTTTCATCCTTACTAGGCAACTTCTTTTCATGAGGTTGTCTAACAAACTTGGAGAAGTTGAACTCATGTGACACGCCTTCAAACCCAACAGTGACAGTTTGCTTCTCATAGTCAATATGAGCATTGACGGTATTGAGAAAAGGTCTGCCAAATATGATGGGACAAAAGCTATCTTGTGCGGTAGCAAGAACGAGGAAATCAGCAGGATACTTCGTTTTACCACACAAGACTTCAACATCCCTAACAATTCCCACATGGCAGATAGTATCTCTATTGGCAAGCTGAATAGTGACATCAATAGGCTCTATCTCAACAGGTGCAATCTCATCTTTGATTTCATCATATAAGGATTGAGGTATTGCACTAACACTAGCACCCACGTCACATAACCATGATAACAATGATCTCCTATCTTAACAGAAACAACAGGCATGCCAACAACAGGCCTATGTTTGTCTCTAACGTGAGGTTTAGCAATTCTAGCAGCATCTTCACAGGAGTGAATATTTTGTCCCTCAACATCGTCGGACAGAAGATCTTTGATAATAGCAATGCTAGGTTCAACTCTAATTTGCTCAGGGGGTGTAGGTGTTCTAATATAGCCTTTACGTATCACAGTTGAAGCTTTAGAATGATCCTTTATCCTAACAGGGAAAGGTGGTTTCTCAATGTAAGCACTGGGAACAACAGGATCATTATAGGCAATGTCTTTCTTTTCAACTGGAGTGGGTTTAACTACATTGACTTCTAAAGGAGGATGATATTTAAACCACTTCTCTTTGAGGAGATCAATATGAGCGGCAAAGGATTCACACAATGAAGCTACTATCTCAGAGTCAAGTCCATACTTAGCGCTAAAGTCACAAAAAGTATTTGTCTTAACAAAGGATTTAACGCAATCAAACGTGAAATTCATACCTAACTCCTTACCTTCTTCAAGCTCCCAATCTTCAGATTTGTGTTTAATTCTCTCCAATAAATTCCATTTGAAGTCAATATCTCTCTTCATAAAAGAGCCGGTACAAGAAGTGTCAAGCATGGTGCGATCATCATGAGAAAGCCGAGCATAGAAGTTCTGAATGATAATTTCTCTCGAGAGCTCATGATTGGGGCATGAATATAACATTGATTTAAGCCTCCCCCAAGCTTGAGCGATGCTTTCTCTGCCATGAGCCAAAAATTGTAAATATAATTTCGATCACGATGTACTAAATGCATAGGATAAAACTTTTGATGAAATTCCAATTTCAACCGATTGTAGTCCCATGATCCAGTGTCATCACATAGCCTATACCATGTCAACGCCTTATCCTTCAAAGATAAAGGAAAAAAAATTCTTCTTGACCTCATCCTCGGGCAAACCTGCAAGCTTAAATAAACCACAAACTTCATCTACATAGATTAGATGCAAGTCTGGATGTGATGTTCCATCTCCTGTAAAAGGATTAGCCAGCAGTTTCTCAAGCATACCACAAGGAAATTCAAAGCAAATATTTTCAGTAGGTGCAGCAGGTTGAGGAGCACCTATTTGTGCTTCCGTTCAAGATGAATATACCCCGAACAAGCCCCTCAAAGGATTAGTATCCATAGTGACAAGTGACAATAAATTTCAGAACACTATATGCATGTTTCCTTACCAAGTTCCACTTACCAAAGGCGCTTCACTCCCCGACAATGGCGCCAGAAAAGAGTCTTGATGACCCACAAGTAAAGGGGATCAATCGTAGTCCTTTCGACAAGTAAGAGTGTCGAACCCAACGAGGAGCAGAAGGATCTGACAAGTGGTTTTCAGCAAGGTAAAATCTGCACGCACTGAAATTGTCGGTAACAAGTAATTGTATGGTGAGATGATTCGTAGCAAGCAACAAGTAACAAAAGTAGCGACGATGCAGCAAAGTGGCCCAATCCCTTTTGTAGCAAGGGACGAGCCTGGACAAAGTCTTATAGGAAGAAAAACGCTCCCGAGGACACACGGGAATTTCTGTCATGCTAGTTTCATCATGTTCATATGATTCGCGTTCGTTACTTTGATAGTTTGATATGTGGGTGGACCAGCGCTTGGGTACTGCCCTTACTTGGGCAAGCATCCCACTTATGATTAACCCCTCTCACAAGCATCCGCAACTACGAAAGAAGAATTAAGACAAAGTCTAACCATAGCATTAAACTAGTGGATCCAAATCAGCCCCTTACGAAGCAACGCATAAACTAGGGCTAAAGATTCTGTCACTCTAGCAACCCATCATCTACTTACTACTTCCCAATGCCTTCCTCTAGGCCCAAATAATGGTGGAGTGTTATGTAGTCGACGTTCACATAACTCCACTAGAGGAAAAACAACATACAACACATCAAATTACCGAACGAATACCAAATTCACATGACTACTATTAGCATGACTTATCCCATGTCCTCAGGAACAAAAGTAACTACTCACAAAGCATAATCATATTCATGACCAGAGAGGTAATGAGTAGCATCAAGGATCTGAACATAAACTCTTCCACGAAATAATCCAACTAGCATCAACTATAATGAGAAATTAACACTACTAGCAACCTTACAAGTACCAATCGGAGTCGCGAGATGGAGATTGGTTACAAGTGATGAACTAGGGTTTGGAGATGAGATGGTGCTGATGAAGATGTTGATGGTGACGGGTCCCCTCCGATGAGAGGATGTTGGTGATGACGATGGCGACGATTTCCCCCTCCGGGAGGGAAGTTTCCCCGACAGGTCGTCCTACCGGAGCTCTAGATTGGTTCTGCTCAAGTTCTGCCTCATGGCGGCGGCGAATCCACGAAAAAGCTCCTCCTTAATTTTTTCCTGGATGAAACCCTTCATATAGCAGAAGAGGGTGGGCAGTGGGCCAGCAGGCTGCCCACAAGCCCTCATGGCGCGGCCTGGGGGTGGCCACACGGTGCAGGCTTGTGGCCACCTGCTGGCGCCCCTCTGGCGCTTCTTCGGCCCAATATTTTTTTAAATCCGGAAAAAAAATCCTCGTTGAGTTTTACGGCATTTGGAGTTGCGCGGAGTAGGTATCTCAACTTTGCTCCACTTTCAGGCCAGAATTCCAATTGCCGGCATTCTGCCTCTTCATGTAAACCTTGCAAAATAAGAGAGAAAAGGCATAAGTATTGTACCGTGAAGTGAAATAACAACCCAAGAAGTGATAAATATCAACATGAAAACATGATGCATAATGGATGTATCAGGTACCAACATTGTCATAAAAACAAGGCAGTTTTAACCCTCTCTCATCCTCGATGATCATGTTGTGTAGAATCACACAACATTTCATGATGTTCTTCAAGGTTTTTTCTCCCAAAAACGAGTTGGACCCCGAACTATGGCAAACCTTGCTTGCAAAACACCGAAAGCTCTCTCAATATCCTTGAGGGCTGCCTCTTGTGCCTTGGTGAAATGAGCCTCTTTTCTGGTTACGGGCACCCCATTTTTCTGTTGGAAATATGCCCTAGAGGCAATGATAAATACTTATTATTATATTTCTTGTTTAAAGATAATCTTTTGTTATCCATGCTATAATTGTATTGAATGAAAACATAGATACATGTGTGGATACATAGACAAAACAATGTCCCTAGCACGCCTCTAGTTGGCTAGCCAGTTGATCAAGGATAGTCAAGGTTTTCTGACTATGTGCAAAGTGTTGTTGCTTGATAACTATATCACATCATTAGGAGAATCATGTGATGGACTGACCCAAACTATGAAAGTAGCATATTGATCGTGTCATTTTATTGCTATTGTTTTCTGCGTGTCAAGTATTTGTTCCTATGACCATGAGATCATATAACTCACTCGCACCGGAGGAATACCTTGTGTGCATTAAACGTCACAACGTAACTGGGTGACTATAAAGGTGTTCTACAGGTGTCTCCGAAGGTGTCCGTTGAGTTAGTATGGATCAAGACTGGGATTTGCCACTCCGTGTGACGGAGAGGTATCTCGGGGCCCACTCAGTAATACAACATCACACACAAGCCTTGCAAGCAACGTGACTAAGTGTAAGTCACGGGATCTTGTATTACGGAACGAGTAAAGCGACTTGCCGGTAACGAGATTGAAATAGGTATGCGGATACCGACGATCGAATCTCGGGCAAGTAACATACCGAAGGACACAGGGAATGACATACGGGATTATATGAATCCTTGACACTGAGGTTCAACCGATAAGATCTTCGAAGAATATGTAGGATCCAATATGGGCATCCAGGTCCCACTATTGGATATTGACGAGGAGTGCCTCGGGGCATGTCTACATAGTTCTCGAACCCACAGGGTCTTCACACTTAAGGTTCGGCGATGTTTTAGTATAGTTGAGTTATATGTGTGGTTACCGAATGTTGTTCGGAGTCCGGATGAGATCACGGACGTCACGAGGGTTTCCGGAATGGTCCAGAAACGAAGATTAATATATAGGATGGTTTCATTTGGTTACCAGAAGGTTTTCGGGCATTATCGACATTGTACCGGGAGTGACGAATGGGTTCCGAAAGTTCACCGGGAGGGGGGCAACCCACCCGGGGGAATCCCAATGGCCTTAGGGGTGGCGCACCAGCCCTTATTGGGCTGGTGGGACAGCCCAAGAGGGCCTTGGCGCCAAGAGGAGAAAACCAAAGAAAAAAAGGGGAGGTGGGAAGGAAGAGAAGGACTCCACTTTCCAATCCTAATTGGAGTAGGATTCCTCCTCTCCTCCCTGGCCGACGCACCATTGAGGGCTTGGCCCTCAAGACAAGCCTCCTCCCCCTCCCTCCTATATATAGTGGTGATTTAGGGCTGATTTGAGACAACTTTTGCCACGTGCAACTCAGATCTAGACACCATAGTTCTTCCTCTAGATCGTATTTCTGCGGAGCTCGGGCAGAGCCCTGCAGGAGTAGATAATCACCACCACCGGAGCACCGTCACGCTGCCGGAGAACTCATCTACTTCTCCGTCTTGCTTGCTAGATCAAGAAGGCCGAGATCATCGTTGAGCTGTACGTGTGCTGAACGCGGAGGTGCCGTCCGTTCGGTGCTAGATCGGAACGGATCGTGGGACGGATCACGGGACGGTTCGTGGGACGGTTCGTGGGGAGGATCGAGGGACGTGAGGATGTTCCACTACATCAACCGCGTTTCTTAACGCTTCCTGCTGTGTGATCTACAAGGGTACGTAGATCCAAATCTCCTCTCGTAGATGGACATCACCATGATAGGTCTTCGTGTGCGTGGGAATTTTTTTGTTTCCCATGCAACGTTCCCCAACATTTTCTCCTTGATGAACTTCACAGGAGTTGCCCAATCGGGGTAAATTCCATCGGTGAGATAGTATCCCATTGAGTACTCATTGTCCATGATTTTGTAGTTGCAAGTTGGAGCATCCCCAGAAACTAATCTTTTGAACAAAGGAGATCTATTGAGCACATTGATATCATTGAGTGTTCCCGGCAGACTAAAAAATGCATGCCAAATCCATGTGTCCTCCGATGCCATGGCCTCAAGCACAATGGTAGCATCACGGCTTTTACCGCAATACATTCCTTGCCATGCCTTTGGACAATTTTTCCATGTCCAATGCATGCAATCAAGACTACCAAGCATCCCCGACCATCGCCTTTTTTCATTCATCTCCATCAATCTCTTTGTATCTTCCTCGTTGGGTGCCCGAAGATACTCATCGCCATACAACCGAGATGTCTAATTTTGCAAACCTACGAACGGAAGCCGTGGTTGTATCTTGTTCAATGCGAAGATACTCGTCGGTATAGTCCGCGGGTATGCCATAGGCGAGCACCCGCATTGAAGCCGATATCTTTTGGTACCCACTAAACCCCATGATACCAGCGGCGGATCTACGACGCTTGAAGTAATCTGAGGCGGCCTCACAATCGGTGACAATCTTCACAAACAAACTACGGCGCATTCGGTACCTTCTTCGGAAGAGGCGAGGTGGGTATGTCGGTACCTCCGCGAAGTAGTCTTGCATCAAATGCTCGTGACCGAGACTGCGGTTCCGGTAGATGGTGACTCGCCCCATCTTTGAACCTCTCCTCTGATCCATCAGCTTCGCGCGGTCTTCAAACTCTTTCACGTCGAGGAGGAGGCCCATCATCTCGACGTCATCGTTTGGAAGCAACTCCTCAATGTCCGAATTGTCCGATGACGACTAACTGGAATCATCGGACAATGCCTCCATCTACACAACACAAAACAAAAAATTGTGAGTGCCAACAATGAATCAAAAAGGAAGAAATTAAACAAAAAACAGAAAAAAAAAACATACCTACGCGTTTGGGAGAGGGTTTGGAGGTCGGATCCTCAATTTTTTTGAGGGTTTGAGGGTTCACATTTGGTGACTATTTCACAAAAAACAAAGCAGCTGCGTGCTACAAAAACAAAGTTATCAAGAATTGGGATGCCATAAGTCTAATATTCTCCAGAGATTATGCTACAAGTGGAGATGAGAGTGCAGGCATGGAGAATGCCGAAGAAATGGCATTGAAGGGTGCTGAAGATGTCCAGGAGCTTATGCAAAATTCACCTTCAGCATCTGAACCTAGCAGTCAAAACCAGGTTGGAACGCCGACATCAACGCAACCCACTCTACAGGCCAGGAGGAGAAAGAGGTTTAGAACAGATGATGCACTCTTTTGCATGTCTGGGAACATCAATAATTCATTTCAGATATCTGTGAAGCCAAATGAACCTCGAGAGGAACCAGCGAATGCATCTTCGAAGGAAATCTTTGCGGCACTTCAAGAGATACCAAACTTAGGACGGGGTGATCTGCTGAGGGCCTACTGTATTCTCACCAGCAATGACCGCAAGTTCGAATCCCTTGTGGCACGCACTTCCAATGGACATGAGGAAGGATTGGTTGATGTTGGAAATTGGCAGGAATTGAAGCTTAGTTATGGCAGATTTATCAGTAGTCTTGCAGTATCAATCAAACCATTAGCTTTGTCCAAGATAATTGCTACTATAATGCCTGATGTTTAACTGTTCTATCTATGCAAGTACTAAAGTCGTGCGTTTTGGATTATGACACGCTTCCTAATTTTCAATGTCACTGCTGTATCTAACGTTTCCAGCACCAAGCGGATGCATACAACTGTGTGTGTGTGTGCCCCGTCGCACCCTAACATGAGCCCTGAATTGCATAGAGCAATTACATGCAGAGAAAAA
Source organism: Hordeum vulgare subsp. vulgare (assembly GCF_904849725.1). Classification (NCBI taxonomy): domain Eukaryota; kingdom Viridiplantae; phylum Streptophyta; class Magnoliopsida; order Poales; family Poaceae; genus Hordeum; species Hordeum vulgare. Next base: position 187,096,505 of record NC_058519.1, on the reverse strand, counting down.
AAGAAAAAGAAGCCCACCAATAGTATGTAAATTTGACACACCGAAACTAGCATCATTTCATCTTTTAATATTGCCCTACACAAACTCTACAAAAATGTACATCTGAATACAATTTGAAATTGGCCTGGAAATGTAATCCACGTTATAATTCACCTCTCGGCACCGTACTACTATCAGAGTTATGGGCCAATATCAATTCCAAAAAATTTAATTTGAATTTTTGAGGCCCCGACAGAGATTTTATGTATTTGCTTCCTATATCAAGTATTCAAGTTCCTCTCTCCTTGGTGCATAGCCTTCCTTCTGGCGGATGACCATGATGTGCCTTTCTTCTCCTAAATGATTACGAAGACAACTGCATGTATCTCGCTTAAAAAGCAGTTTATCTGTCAGGCAGATGGAGCTTGACCTGGTGAAGATATAAGAATCGACATGTCAGCAAAAGTAAGATTTGGTACGACACATGGCAAAATGGCAAATGCTGGAATTCAGTACCAACCTTCCATTGCAAGTTTAACAAGATCAGCATAGACATTGTGCTTTGATCAGTGATTAGTGACTTGTATCTAAATTGCCTATGCAACCCTCGTGTGTTTCATATATCTTAAAGCTGAACGCAGCATTGCTCTAGCTTTGCGGTCAGGGGCACATCCTGACGTAATCATTTCTTCGTAGATGACTGGAACCTGTTACATTATTAACAAACCGCAAGGTCCACAACTTCAGATCATGGGTTTTCGCTGCCAGGGCTTGCAGGTGATATTAAATAAAACTAGTTGATTAACCGTGATGCTGGTCTACTTATCCAAGAAGAGAAGGTTCGAATAGCATATCACACACAATATGTTAGAACAATTGTAAGTAGTGCAGAATTGGCAGCATAATGAGCAGATACGATTTCGATCTAAGGTATCAATAACAACATTGCAGTAAAGAACATTTTGAAAGAGTTTGTGCTTACCTTGTCAAACTGCTCAACACGGATTAGTGCTTTCATTAGTGTCGTGTATGTAATAACGTCAGGCCTAAAATCCTGAAATTTGATGAGCAAAAGAAGACTTTTCATGAGATCCAGATGAAGTGCGTGGATGACCAGCGATTTAAGAGAAGTAACATGATGCAGGTCAAGGTAACAAAATGAGCGCAAAACATCACTTACATTTTCCTTCATGAATTGAAGCACGGAGAATGCTTCAACAACCCTTCTATCCTCACCAAAGGCGTTAATCAATGAGTTGAGCACTACTGTGCTAGCCTCAAGTCCATCCGCTCTCATGGCCTTGACTACATTTAATGCATGGTCTGCTAAACCCTGGAAATGGTCCGTACATGAATTATGAGAAATAGAATGTTAAGTTGAATGACACAGATGTATTGCCACTGCAACAATCTTATCATATTGTATACTACTCCCTCCGTTCCTAAATATAAGTCTTTTTGGAGATTTCATTAGGAGACTACGTACGAAACAAAATGAATGAATCTACGCTCTAAAATATGTCTATATACATCCGTATGTAGTCTTTTAGTGGAACCTCTAAAAAGACTTATATTTAGGAACGGAGGGAGTACTTACAAGTGAGGCAAATGACAACAAAAGACCCAAAACATATAAAACTACAGATTCAAATGCATCATTAGATTATGCAGATTCTTGTTAGTACAGTAGAAAAGTGCTGGCTTACTGGCTAGCATGACGAAACTGACTACCAAAGCTAGTTAGTTATCCAGGATGCAGAAAAATACTGGGAAGTATGAAAAACATATTGTTTAGTGTACTATCAGCAACAGTTTTGCATCAACATTATCAGAACTAGTTAGCTAGGGAACTAAGCAAATTGGCTAGGAATATTCATGGTCAATCATAAGCAATAACAAAAAAAAATCCACACTAAAAAGTTCCATACCCTTTGGGCATATGCATTGACAAGGGCATGGTACATGGTGGGCGATGGCTTCAGTCCGTCAGCTTTCATCGCCTCAATGCAATCAATTGCCTCCTTGTACCTACCAGACCTCCCATACACATCCACAAGTGTAGTGTAGGTGATAATGTTGGGAACCAAGCCCTGCTCCTTCATCTCTGACATCATTGTTTCCACCCCCACCCATCGCTCTTGTTCACCAAGCAAATTGATCATGATGTTATATGTGGTCGTGCCTGGTGGGCAGTTACTTTCACGCATCTCCTTAAACAGCTCCATGGCGCAATCATGCCGCCCTCCCTTACAATGCGCATCAATAAGTGTGTTCCATGTGACAACATCCGGTTCAATCCCTTCTCCTCGCATCCGATTAAACACATCCATGGCGTGGCCAAGGCAATTGTACTTCCCAAATGTATCTATCATGACATTGTAGAAATGCCGATCCGGCTGCACACCGCTTGCATGCATCTCACGTAGCACCGCAAATGCCTTCTGCCAATCACCCCTATCACGGAACCCCGCGAGGATCCGGCTGAACACATACGAGCTCGGTTTAACTCCATCAGCTTCCATCTCCTTGAGCAGTATCCTTGCACTCTCCCATCTTCCAGCCCTCGTGTAAGCGTCCACGAGCAAGCTGTAAGTGGCCTCATCGGGCGCAACCCCGCACTCAGACATTTCATCGAGCACGTGCTCAGCGTTCTTGAGCGACCCAATTTTGACATACCCTTTGAGCAGCGCGTTGTAGGCGCGTGTCCTCGGTTTGATTTCCCCGGCAAGGAAGAATTCCAGGAATAGCGCTTCAGCCTCGGGCACGCGACCGGCGATGCCGAGCGCGGAGATGAGCGCGGTGACGGCATTGGAGCGTGGCGTGAGCCCGATGGCCTGCGCGGAGGCGAGGAGCTCGAGTGCTGCGTCCGGGAGCGCGGCCCGCGCGAAGGCGGAGATGAGGTCGGAGAAGAGGGGCGCGTCCGGCTCGAGGCGCGAGTCCCTGAGGTCACCGAGGAGTCGCTCGAGGATGGCGGCGTCGGGCGGGTCCCGCGTGTTGAGCAGCGATGCGAGGAGGTGCGAGTAGGAGGCGAGGTCCGGGAGGAAGTTGTGCTCGCGGATGAGCGCGAGGAGCCGCAGCGCGATGGCGGGGCGGGAGGCCGCGGCGGAGGCGGCGAGGAGGGAGTTGAGCAGCAGCGGGGAGGGCGGGTCGGAGAGGGAGGGCGGGAAGGAGAGCAGCAGCGAGTGCGGGAGCAGGCGGCCGGAGACGGAGAGCGAGTGGATGAGTGAGGAGAGGAGCAGGTCGAGCGGGAAGCAGAGGCGGTGGCGCTGGAGGAAGGGGAGCAGCGCGAAGGCGAGCGGCAGGGACGCGTCGCTGGCGGCGAGGCCCCGGAGCAGAGCGTGCCACTCGTGCGACGGCACGGCGGAGTAGGACGCGGCGAGGCGGCGCTCGGGGGCGGGCACCGAGGGCGGAGGGGACGGCGACGTGAGCGAGGCGACGGTGGAGGGGTCGGACAGGTAGGCGAGCAGCGGCTCGAAGTCGTAGCGGCTGGCGGGGCCGGCGGCGGAGACGGAGACGGAGACCGAGGAGGTGGTGCAGCTGGGTACGGGGAGGCGGAGGCGCTGGCGCTGGTGGTGGTGGGGGAGGAAGGTCGGGGGAAGGAGGGAGGCGGGCATGGTGGTGTGGTGGCGGAGGAGGCCGGGAGAGAGCGAGTGGTGGAGGCGCGGGAGACTGGCCTTTATCTGGTTTTGTGATTTCTTCCTTTTTTTTCGCCTCTTGTTTCCTCCGTTAACCAGGTGGTGCATGCGGTGGTCGAGCCGGTACCCAGGAAGGTGTAGCAGACTCGTAGTTGGAGGCCAGTAACCAGTGCAAGAACCGGGTTGTACCCATAGTTTTCGGCCCATAATACATCAAACGGTTTAGGCCCATAACCAACCATATCCAAACTGATTTCTCAGCAAACCCAAACTAAACCAAACTTAAAAAGTCCCAGCCCAATAAAACCCAAACCGGTCAAGCCCAAAATAAAAAAGTAAACCGTTTAAACCAGTTTTTCTAAAACCGTTCTCAGATTTAGCTCCAGTAGACGGTGATGCATCCTCCACATCAATCCTTGCTTGGTGACGCTTTTTTTAGGATAATCACCATACTCATTAACTTAAACGGTGTGAGGGTAAGTCATCCTCAACACAAACTGCCACTGGGGCAGGTATAAGGTTTTTCCACTCCTTAAAGTGGTTAGGAGCATACATGCGGCCAATGCTAGCTAGCTGACGCGCTACCGAGTTTGCCTACCTGCGACACAACGTGATTTTATGCTTGGAGAACCAAATCTTGAGCTGAAACTTCAGGTCCTCGATCACCGCTGCATATGCTGATGCATCAACACGAGCAAGATCCATGGCCTCCAGGAGCAATGAGCTATCTGTCTCGAAAGTTACTCGCACCAAGCCAAGGTCGGCAGCAAGTGATATCGCATGTGCAAGGGCATAAACCTCCAACGCGAAGGCATCCTGAACATGATCCTGTCGGCCCGCTCTGGCAGCAATCACCTCCCCAGCCGCATCGCGGGCAATCACACCCCATCCCGAGCCTTCCTGCCCCGGAACAAACGAGCCATCTGTGTTGATCTTGATCATGTCATCAGGAGGCGGCCGCCACCGTTGAGGAGCCTGCCCAGCTTTCGGCAAGCTGTAAATCTGCTCATATTGCATAACATTAGCCCTTGTTCTTCGTGCCACTTCCTCCGCGGATTCCGGAAGCTCTCCTTCCCTGAGTTTATTCCGGTTAGACCACCAGAGCCATCAGAAAGTGAGAATATGCATCCGCTTGCTCTCAGTAAGGCTCCAAATGTAATCCAATGCGTGATGCACAGATGGGATATCCTACAGGTCCCTTCTTTCTGGCTCCAGCTCAAGCTCTCGCCATGCCGCCTTGGTAAATTTGCACTTAATAAAGAGGTGTCCACCGTCCTCATCAGCCCTCCCGCAGAAGAGACATTTTGTATCCTCCACTGGAACACCCCTCTTCTTAAGGTTCAAGCGAAACGCTAGGGACTCATGCTTCAGTCTCCAAGTGAACATCTGGATGTTCCTCGGCCCTCTCAGCTTCCACAACCGGGTCCAGGAGTCATCAGCACGTTGACTTATAGTAGCAGTTGCCGTACTCGACCCCACGCCCCCTTGCTTTAAAAGTTTGCCCAGCTTAACCTGCAGTTTGTATGCGCTCTTGACTGAATGGGAGCCCTTACTATCATACTGCCAGGCCACAAAGTCTGGTACCCCTTCTCTCAGCGGGATTTGCAGAATATAACGGACATCATCCTGCCAAAAGGTCTCACGGACAAGTCTCTCATCCCATGAACCAGTGGCCGGGTCTACGAGCTCACTAACTTGCTCAAGAAGGTTGCCCCTCCGGGGCGTAGTCACCCGTCTAGACTATGGTCTCGGGATCCAGAGGTCTCTCCAGATATTGACGCTCACTCCATCCCCAATACGCCATATGTAGCCTTCCTTAATGAGCTCCAACCCGTGTAGCAAGCTTCGCCATGAGTAAGAGATGCCCGGTTTCGGGGTGGCTTCAAGAACATGTGTATTGGGGAAGTATCGGGCCTTCAGCACCCTAGCACACAGCAATCCTGGGCACTGAATCAGCCTCCAAATTTGCCTAGACAGCATGGCCGTATTGAAGCACTCCATATCCCGGAATCCCAGCCCTCCTTGGTGTTTCAGTTTTGTGAGCTTCTCCCAGCTGATCCAATGGATGGTGTCTTCCTTGTCTTGTTGGCTCCATCAGTATTTCCCCAATAGCGAACTGAGTTCCTCACAGAATGTCTTTGTAAGGTAGAAACACGACATAGCATAGGTCGGAATTTCCTTGCTTGGTGGCTTGATAACAAAAGGAGATGGAAAACGTTATCTAGCTAAATCCGAACGTTTTCCCACCAACTTTGTGTGTGTCGTTTGATCAGACGCACGAATCTTGACGCGAGAAGAGTTAAAATGTCACGGTTTGGAAGAGTTTGCTATAACCAGCCCGTGCGTCAACACCTCCCTCACTCCCTTACTTTATCCCCACCCGCCGTCTATTTCCCACACTACCCCATCCTGTCTCTCAAGTGTGCGTTCTCCGACGATGCCGTCGTTGCTCACTTTGCTATGCGCGAGTGGAGGCGGTGACCCGGGAAGCGCATGTCGGCGGCGGCAGAGAAGAGTGGGAGCATCGATGACGAGGCATGCGTGGAGGATATCACTCCATTGAGGTCGAGGCGAGCGAGATCACCGGAGGCTAGAGAGGAACACCATGAAGTCTTTGTCTTATGAGGAGCTGCACGGGCACGAGGCGAGCTTTGGCAATCTGCGGTAGTGTAGGAGGAAAGAAAAGAGCATGGGAAAGGCGGGCGGCGACGAAGACAAAGTCGGTGTGGGCTGCCTTTTGTGGCCACGTGTGGGGTTCCCTCTCTTAGCTTTCAAAGGACGTGGTGAGGGCGTAGTGACTTCTTATGGCGGTGGCGCTCCTCACTGCCCTACTTGCGGGTCTTGACGTAGGTGGGGACGAAGGCGCAAAGGCATTGCTCAACAATGACAACGACACATACCACTAGGAGCTGTTGCGTGCTGGCACTGAGCTATGCGTAGTGATGCAAGCGCAAAAAGAAATCCACACACTAGCTTGTTGGGGCCATCTCACTGTTGCGCCCCATGCGGAGCACCGTCACCTTTGCCAAGTTCAACAGGGAGCAGTTCCTGCCGTGCTGATAATTCTCAAGTGCAAGGGATTGTTGTGGCACTTTATAAAGATGAAGGTGATATATATGAAGTATCGAATCCACATAAAGATAAATGTAGGATTATTATTTTCTCATGTTCTATCCGCCACTGATACAACCATACACACACCGAGCATTTGTTTTATCTAGAAACATGAAATGAATCTACTTGCGGGTATAAGAAGATAGCTTTGGAACATAATAAAGTACATATAAATAAAATTATTTTCTATTTTGTAAAAATAAATAAAGCAAAGTTAGGCAATTGGATATGAAACTAAATTAATAACTATCTGTAGTAGGCTTTTATACGGAAGAGACCTACCCTAAGAAGTAGCAAAATCCTCTAAAAGTATCTTTGATTGAAACTCTAGCAAGCATTCGCAGACACCAAAAATCCATTAAGGTAAAACCCTACTGTAACATTAAGATCCAAGGTCCCGAACCACCTCATTATGGAGATCCGACCCGCCCCTCCCGTGTCGTCCCCATAGGCGACGGGAGGGCAACCCTAGCAGCCGCCGCTGTCGTGCACTCCCTCCTCTAGCCCCTCCTCCCTGCCCCCGCCACAGGGTGCGACCAGGCAAAGCCCGACCGGCACCGGCGACGGCAGGATCTCTCATCCCCTCGCGCGTGGTGTCTCGTGCGGACCAGATGCGACGGGTCAGGGCGCCGCGGCGTGGTGCCTCACCTCCTGACGACAACGTCTAGTGGGCTCGGCGTCGCGACGGACCACATGGAGGATGGAGCGCGCGTGGCTGCACTGGTCGGGATCTAATATTGGTATGGTTGTAATATTGGTAGGGATGTCCTCATTGCGGGAGAGGGCTTAAAAAATAGCATTTCTTCTATGGTGTGGCTCATTTGAGTTCTTGCTTTCCATAAAACCGTCCGTAGTTTCATAACTCACGTCCTTCCTATTCCACTCCACGTATTCTAACTGATACTGAAAGATTTTTTATACCCTAGAGGCCTAAAGTATGATTTTGCTTGCGTATTTTACGTGTTCATTACTATGAGATGGTCGACCGAGTTGAGAAAAACCCCGAGTTGAAAACACATTTTGCTTTGTAGTGCTCACACAAGTCTTGAAACATATGGCTTGTGGGTTAGTACCTAGTACTGGTAATGATTCTACTAGGCACCTGGAAGCGAGTGAATATGTTGTTCCCTACGAAACTTTCTGCCGTAAATAACGTCATTTTCATCAGAAGTTCTGCCTCAAATCCATTTAGACTATCCAGAGTGCAAGTAACATAGATAGCGACATAGATGCCCACCTAAGCAAAAAAAAAATATGACAGCTAATTAATAAAAAGAAAAAGAAATTAAATAATATAGCTAGTTACTCGTACTATGATTAACATCACGATATATGAATTTGTTCTTTTTTGCATAGATCACAGCTCAAGGTATTTCATTCTGAAATTTTGCACATATATACTACTTGCATATATTGTTTTAGATTTTTTGAAAACTGGGAAGTTTGATTTTTTTTAAAGAAAGGGCTCAATGGAGATCGAGCTCCAAAACGCCCTATTTGACAAGATGAGTCTATAAACTACTCCCTCCGTTCCAAAATATAAGACCTTTTAGGTATTTCACTAGAAGACTACATACGGAGCAAAATGAGTGAATCTATACTCTAAAATATGTCTATGTACATCTGTATGTAGTTTATAGTATAATCTCTAAAAGGTCTTATATTTAGGAACGGAGGGAGTAATAAATAAAAGGTTCAATGTTAGAGCATATACAGTCAGAACTTGCAAATCCGACTCCTCAAACGCCTGCGAACGCGCGCGGACAATGCAAGCAGCCAGGCAACCGGAACAGGTGGCGAGCATGGAGCATGCGGGAAGGCTGAACGGCTATGCCGCGTGGGCAGGCGAGGCGAGCGGCGCTGGCGCTCGGGTGGTGCAAGCGACGACGACGCCTGGATGGGCTGCGTGAGCAGGTGCTTTTACGAACGACGAGAATCTCTTCTATTGTACTCACTCCATTCCTAAATATAAATCTTTTAAGCGATTTCACTAAGGGTCTACATACGGAGCAAAATGATTGAATCTATACTCTAAAGTATGTCTATATAATCCGTTTGTAGTCCACTAGTGAAATCTCTACAAAGACTTAGTATGAAGGGAGTATCAGAATACCGGATGCATAAATAAATACAGATACTCAGTACATATGTATGTCTACATACCCTCAGGGGCAGTTTGATCTTAGACGGTGCCTAAAAATAAGAAAAAAAAGAAAAAACAATAAAAGAGAGAAATGACATGGTAATCAAGAAGCCAACGACCTGAATGACAATTTTGCGAAGCCAATCTTGAAAGTGGCATTTTAAGAAGCCACATATTAAAAGTGACAAATATCCAAAAAAAATTCTTGTCCACCTCGCCTGCCGGAGGATTGGCCACGTTGTGTGGCTGGCCGCCCGGAGGACTTGCGCCCACATTGTCCACCTGGACGGCCGGATGATTCTGCAGGTGCGCAAAGAGATGAAGATGGAGAAGCGTACGCGCTCTCTTGGCTCCGGTTCCGTGTAAGTCGAAAAAGCATACGGAGTTAAAGCAGACGAAAATGGTAGCACTCTAGCCCTCTCACGAAAAAGCGGGCAGACTCCGAAATGGCAACGCAATTATGCAAAGCAACAGCACCGGCCCGGGCGGCACCCACGTATGCTGCCTGCACCGTGTCTGAACGATCCGGTAGAGCACGGTGCTCCTGTGGATCAAGCACACGCTGCACTACGTGTAAATAGTTTGGCCCAAATTTTTGCAAGGCTCGGTAAAGTTGCGCTAATATCTCACTCAAGTTCTGCACACCCCCTCAGGGACTGCACTACTAGGCGTCACATAAACTGAAATCTTACTCGGCTTATTACAATGATCAATCTACATACCACTCTCAGTCTCGCTCTAGACGGTACTAGTTGTCCTCGCCCGATCTCGGACACAGCATTACTAAGAGAAAGCCACCTGGTAGATCATTAGTTAGTTCCAAGGGAGTTGCCACTAGCGAAAGAAGCATGTGTCCAGAGCACGACGTGGTACGTTCATGCTCTCTAGCCGTGCTTCCATGGCTTCGATACCAGCAGAATCATCACAGTAAAGAAAAGCAGAATGCCCAAGATATACACACAGCACAAGCACGCACAATCCTTGTCTTCCTGGCGGCGCCGCGCCTGCGCTGCAGCGGCAGCCGCTGCAGCAGCATCCTGCAGTTCAGCTCAGCGAGTCAGTTTCAGTTCAGCGCCGATGCGAGCACTACATTTTTGATCTCAACTTCTCCAGTCATCGGCAGTCGTATACAACACTAGAACTGCAACCCTTCTGAATACTGTCTAATTACTGACCTATATATATAGATGATGAAGAACCATAGAAAATGAGATGATCCATGGCATCTGAATAGCAAACAAACTTGGTTTTATGATCTAGGCATCTAGCAGCAGATTTCGAGAAGAGCCTGAGGCACAAACAAGTCAAGTAGTAGCTCTCGTAAAAATCATATCTATGTCTCTGCGTGTAGGCGTAGATCACTAGAACTGGCCTGCGCGCTTTACAAATGTCAAAACACCATGATTCCATAAGGCAATTGCCACGAACTACTCCCGTAGTCCCAACTCCCATATACGCATACCAGTTCGCTTGCTAACCAACTAATTTGCTACCAATCGCGTAGAGAAAACGAGGCAAAATTATGCAAGGAAAAAAAGAAAGAAGCAGAAGAAATGATCTTGTGAATCGCATTACCGCCGCTGCCGCCGCCGCTGCTGCTTGCTGCGCCAGAAAATTGGCCACGTTGTTTGCTGCTGCTGCTTCTGCCGCCGCCAGATGATCGAGCACGTTGTTGGCTGCTGCTGCTGCCGCCGCTGCCGCCGGAGGATGTGGATTGGCCACGTTGTTAGCTGCTCCTGCTGCCGCCGCCGCTGCCAGAGGATTGGCCACGTTGCCGGCCGGAGGATTCTCCATGGCGCGGCCGTGCAGAGAGGGTTTTTGGGGACGGAGAAGCGTGTGTCTGCTGGGGAGAGATCAGCACTTTGGCCAACGATAGAATGAAGCAAGGAGTAGTACAGTACTAGTGTAGCTAGCTAGTAGGCTACTAGCCATCAGCCAACGGAGTAGAATAATTCGTTTCTCCAATCGGGTGTAGCAAGGGCTCCGGTGGGACCACTCAGAACAGGCTCCTGTTCCGGGAAGCTACTAGCTGTGAAGTGCGAACTATGGACTACCTGAGTGTAACTTCCCTTCAGTTCACCACGTCACGTGAAAAACTGAAAAACCAAAGCTTAAAAGATAGCAGCACCATGCCACTACCTATCACCCATATGTTGCAATGCAATTATGCTATGCAACAACTAACTATTGGGTTAAGCCCGAGGATCGATCACACCAAAATATCCAACACACATGAGGAATCGTGTATCACTTTTTCTTTCGCTTTTGCACATGTTTGCGTTGTTGCCTCGACACACTTTTTTTCTCTTCACACTTAGGCCTTCTTTGATTCATAGGATAGAAGTATCATAGGAGTACGAAAGTCATAGGAAACCGTGTATCACCTTTTCTTTTGATTTTGGACATGTTTGTGTTGTTGCTTTAACACACCTCTTCTTTTTCACACTTAGGCCTTCGCCTTCTTTGATTCATAGGGTAAGAATATCATAGGAATACGAAAGTCATAGGAAATCGTGTATCACTTTGTCTTTAGATTTTGGACATGTTTGTGTTGTTGGTTCAACATACCTCTTTTTCCTTTTCATAGTTATTTTTTTTCCGATCAACAGGAGCTCCGCTTAGGGTTACATCTTTCATTGAAAAACGAAACCACCCCAGGTTCACTTGGTCCCATCTAATTAAGTACACAAACACAAACACCTAGTAAAACAACTCTGAAAACTATGACAGCATAATCCCACCAAGACTGACACGATGGCAACGAGGCGTGTGTGTGTTGCGGTCCGTGGGCTGGCAAAGTGGTGTGTGGTGCGCCTATGGCGTTGTGGTTAGTCGGAGCCAGTGTTGCAACTGTGACGGTGGTATCGATGCCGTTGGAGGAATTCCACCATGGCAATATGGAGGTGAATAGGCAACTACCAAATTTTTAGCTCTTCTTAACAAACTAGGGTTAGGAACAAAAGGTTCTCTAGAAGAACAACTAGGTGAGCAACCTATATGATGCTAACAACCATGACAACAAATGCAAGCAAGGACTACACCACAACAATAATAAGTACAAAATAAAGGTAAGAGATAATAGCAAGTGGGATCGATGGAGACGAGGATGTGTTACCGAAGTTCCTTCCTTTTGACAGAAAGTACGTCCCCGTTGGAGCGGTTTGGAGGCACAATGCTCCTCAAGAAGCCACTAGGGCCATCGTATTCTCCTCACGCCCTCACACAATGCGAGATTCTGTGATTCCACCATTGGTGCCCTTGAAGGCGAAGACCAGACCTTTACAAACAAGGTTGGGGCAATCTCCACACAAAGCTTGGAGGCTCCCAACAACACTACGAAGCTTCACCATAATGGAATGTGGCTCCAAGATGACCTCAAACGTCTAGGATGCTCAAACACCCAGGAGTAACAAGATCCGCAAGAGATTAGTGGGGGGGATCAAATATCTCTTGGTGGAAGTGTAGATGAGGGCCTTCTCAACCAATCCCTAGGAAATTAACAAGTTTGATTGGCTAGGGAGAGAGATCAGGCGGAAATGAGCTTTGGAGCAACAATGGATCTTGGCGAGGTAAGAGGTAAGCTTCTAGAGGAAGAAGACCCCTTTATTTAGTGGGGGGGGAATCTAACCGTTACCCCCACTCACAACACGAGCAGAGCGATACTAGCGCTGCTAGGAGCGGCACTACCACATGGTAGGTTCACCAACCACGGTAGTAAAAGATTACTACCGTGCTTACCACTGTTGAGGCAAAAGGATGCGCAAAAAGTCCGACGGAGCGGTAGTAATAAACTACTACCGCCCAAAGAGCGGTACTACCGCCCAGAGAGCAGTAGTAAAAAACTACTACCACCCAGAGAGTGGTACTACCGTTGTGCCTGCGGTACTACCGCTGGCCCTTTTGCATAGACAGGGAAAAACAAGTTGGAGCTCTGTTGAAGCGAGGGAAGGGTGGCGCAATAGAAATGTGTATGTGTTGATTTCACCCAAACCTTTTCGAAACGGACCCCCTCTTAATAGTACGGGTTTCGTACGACTCAAATCCACCAAATAAAAATGTAGAAAGCAACCGTCTTTGAAAGACTCCGAGGGGCACCGAATCGTCTTGTGCCTAGTCATGAATTATCTGAAATGCTCAATGCACACGATTAGTCCGCACATGCATTTTTCATCAATCACCAAAACCACTTAGGGAGAAATGTGCCATAACAAGGTCGTTGCATGCTTCTATTCCTCTTGGTCTGGTTCACCGATGTTGAATGCGAATGGAGTCATGGCTTGGTGTCACAAGGTTCCAAAGTGCCCTAGCCCCTACCCTAGGACTGAGGCATAAGGTTATAGGTGAAAGCCTTGTTCGTCGACAAGGGTTGTTGCCAGAAATGTTGGTACCCATGGTCATTGTCGAACAATACTTTCTCACCGTGGGACGTGGCCGGTTGTGGAAGAAGCAGTATTGGAGGTTGTTTTCTAGACCAAGCCATTCTCAGGGTTCAGTGGGGCAGTAGTGCGTTGGTCTGAAAAAAGCTTTGTGGCGACGAGGGTCGATGTCGCTGATGGCAGCATTCTCGGACATCGTTTTCCTTCTTGAAGGCATTTTTTTAAGATCTTGCATTTCATATCTCCGGAAATAGCGCATGTTAGGTGGTGGTTTGCTTGGATTGTCGTTGGTGGTTGTTTTCTGCTTCTTTTCTTTGTCGTTGTTGTGGTTTTCAACTTAGTTTTCCTTATAAACCGTGCCTAATTGTATTTGTTTTTCCTCTTTTGGTATCGAAAGAGCTCTTGCCTTGCACGTCAAAACTAATAAGGTCACCAAAACCAGAAAGCATCAACTACCACATTGTAGCAAACTGGCACCTTACATGAATACACTGAAATGACCAACACATTTCTACAACTATCACTTATGAGAGCCTAACGACATGCACGCCATCCTACATCTAAAGATCATAACGCGTGACCTCCAATGTAGCCACCCCCTCCTTATGCACCACCACCTAAGGTTGACTTCTAAGAAAGGTCAAGATGTATCTCTCACACATAAATCTATCTCCAGTGTCATGATGCACGATCCTGTTTTAACACAACCTTTGTGAAGACTTATGGGAAATGCTCTCGAATTTCTAGCATAGCTTGCAAGGACCTATGGTGATGTGATGAGGGAAAAGTCAATAGAAAACTTTGAACTAGAAGCTCCTTTGCAAACCAAAACATCCCACGTTAAGATCCAAGGCTTTAGGGTGACACCCCTCCCTCCTCTTCCGATGCCCCGACCCATTTCTTGTAAGTACCTAGCCTCTTTTTTGTTGATCATGATCCTGTGAACTTTTATAACCTAAACAAATAAGAAAGTCCACACGGAATCATCCCTTCGGAAGAAAATCTTTGGGGGTACATGCTTCGAGGCTCGTTGAATAGGGGATGCATCCAAATCACGCGAGTAAGGGAAACTCCAACCGGCGATCTAAACAGACACAAAATGTGCCCACTTTTTGTCCGTTTAGCTGACCAGTAGTACACCAACTGTTTGCCCGTGTCCGCCCGCCTGCCCGTGCACCCAACACGCATGCCACATTTTAGTTTTACTCTTTTTTATTCCAGAAATAAATATTTAGGACGCCAAACATTCATCTCACTTATTAAAACAAAATTTCATAACTAGAAATAAATAAACCTTGGATCTACTAGGGTGGTCGCGAGAGGACGTATGTGCAGTTGCGCTAGAGCCTACTACTCGTCCTTGTCATCAATGAGGTCAATGAAGGGTGGAGGCGACCATGGCCCGGCTAGTGTCGGTGGTCGCGGTGGCCCTACCGTCAGCTTGCGGTGTGGCATAGATGGTGCGTCCTGCTGATCATCTCAGGCTCCTCCTACGGCTGTGAGAGTGTCGCTGGAAATGTGGAAGTCCACATCCACCTCTTTCCGAATATAGTAGCCACGGCTTCGGCTCCGGCTTCGGCTCCGACTCCAGCACGGTGCGCATATGGCTTCATCCCCCGATACATGGAGCGCCAGGGTAGGTCAGGCCAAAGAACAAACTCCACCAGCATGGAGGCCTCGAGGGATTTCTTGAGTGCATCGACCTCGAGCTCCTCCTCCTTCACGATGGGACACCACAACGGCTTGAAACCTGGAGCACGCGCACGCAGTGGCGCTGGAGCACGCACACACATGAAGCACGAGCGAAGGCGCTAGTCGTGATCGTCATCGAACTATGTGTCCTAGTAGGGGGCTCCTAAATGAAAGTCAGGTCTTTGAGGTGAACGTCTAGAAGTAGACCCCGACGGTGACGGATCTCGGAGCCGTTTTTGGGTTCAAGTGCTAGTTGTTCCGCTAGTGCAAGGCCAGGGCACTCAGATCGTCACCTCCAAGTACCTCTGGCAAATCTCGACAAGGACGTACATGCAGTCCCACTGCATCGATAGGGCCCTGACGGCGTCAACGTGAATGGGGTTGTGCGGCTTCGCCACGGGGACGAGCAGACCTCGTGGTCGTGCTTCTCAGGGCGAAACTTCCATCACATTGCACCGGTGTGGTCCGTGGCCTACGGTTTTACTGTTTGTAGCGAGGGAGCGGAGTCACGGAGGAGTGGGTAAGGATGCCCACCCACCCACACGCGTGACATTTAATAGGACCACACGCTGGTCATTGGGTGGCTGTCGCGTGGGCCCGAAACGGATGGCCGACGCGCGGGGACGCAAACCCATCCAAATATAACAGGAAGTGGATTCGCACGGACATAAAACGGACAGAAACACAAAATAAGTTGCCACATTGGGTCGTTGTTTCTTTCCACGTAGGTAAAAACGGATGCGGACGGACAAAATTTGTCCCATGTTGGAGCTGTCCTAATGGTCGGAACCACTTCCCCTGTTGCATGTGGTCCTAATATGGATACACTATGGTGTTGTGAAGAGTACACATACAATACCATTAGTGAGGGGATAGAAACGATGATGAAAACTTAAACGATAGAATGGATGAGTGTGAAATACAAAAAAAATAAAATGCAATAAAAACACGAACGGAAGTTTAAAAGAACAAACACAATAAAGAAATAGAGGTGAAAAAAGGGAGGCAAACAGAATGAGCGGAAACATACGAGAAGGAAGGCCGGGAAACATCAGTGACCAGGAGAATAAATAAATAAATTAAATAAACACAATTGAAAATGAAGCATAAAGATATGCGTATTGCAAAAATCGAAGAGGAGAAGAAAATTAAAGTATAAGACAAGTGCCATATATCAGGCACTCGGCTTACGTGTAACCACATTTAAAAAAATGAAAATACTAAAATGTAAGGCATGTATTCGTTAGTGGACATCTAGAAAACAATATCTGTTATTATGAAGCTGTCAAATCCGGCGGGAAAGGACACATGTTCTTGTCTTTTTAAAGAACTCATACTTTTCGTAGTTCTCTTTTGTTTATTTGTCGAGATTCTTTCATACACAATGTGTTTTTTGGATAGTACTTGATGCACATCTTTTTCTGTCGAGCATAAATTGGTTGTCAACTTTTTGATTATGCACTCGACATATAACACGTATGCCGACCTTGACAATTTACACTCGGCATGCAACAATATGTTAAGAATACAACAATGATGGGGTTCATCAAAGGGCAAAAGGAAAATTCACTGGATGGCATGAGCGCATATTCAGGCGCACAAGATGAAGGGTGGGCTATGTTGGGGAACGTAGCATAAATTTAAAATTTTCCTACGCCATATTCAGATCTTCCTATGAAGAGACCAGCAACGAGAGAGGGAAGAGTGCATCTTCATACCTTTGAAGATCGCTAAGCGGAAGCGTTGCTAGAATGCGGTTGATGGAGTCGTACTCGCGACGATTCAGATCGTGGTGTGATTCCGATCTAGTGCTGAACCACGGCACCTCCGCGTTCAACACACGTGCAGCCCGGTGACGTCTCCCGCACCTTGAACCAGCAAGGAGGAGGGAGAGGTTGGGGAAGATCTCCGGCAGCACGACGGCGTGGTGTCGATGGAGAGACGAGGACTCCCGGCAGGGCTTCACCAAGCACCGTGGGAGAGGAGGAAGAACAAGAGCAGGGCTGCGCCGAGAGAGAGATGGAAAAAACGTATCTCTAATGGCCAAAAACCCCGCTATATATAGGGGGAAGGGAGGGTGGCACCCCTTTAGGGTTTCCCCCTTGAGGGGGGGGGGGGGGGGCAGCCCTAGATGGTGAAAGGGGTGGCGGCCAGGAGGAGAGGAGGGGGTGGCACACCCCCTGGTGGGCCTTAGGTCCACCTGCGCTAGGGTCCCCCCCTTCCCCCTCTTAGGCGCCATGGGCTGGGTGTGGGGGGCACACCAGCCCACCCAGGGGCTCGTTCCCTCCCACACTTGGCCCATGTAGCCTTTTGGGGCTTGTGGCCTCTCCCGCTGGGCCTCCGGAACCCTTCCGATGGTCCCGACACTTTGCCGGTGGTGCCCGAAACATTTCCGGTGTCCAAACCCATCCAACCTATATATCAATCTTTACCTCCAGACCATTCCAGAGCTCCTCGTGATGTCCGGGATCTCATTCGAGACTCCGAACAACCTTCAGTAACCTCGTATAACAATTCCCTATAATCCTAGCGTCATCGAACCTTAAGTGTGTAGACCCTACGAGTTCGGGAGGCATGCAGACATGACCGAGACATCTCTCCGACCAATAACCGTCAGCGGGGTCTGGATACCCATGGTGGTTCCCACATGTTCCACGATGATCTCATCGGATGAATCAAAATGTCAAGGATTCAATCAATCCCGTATACAATTCCCTTTGTCTGTCAGTATAGAACTTGCCCGAGATTCGATCGTCGGTATACCTATACCTTATTCAATCTCGTTACTCGTAAGTCTCTTTTACTTGTTCCGTAGCACATCATCCCGTGACTAACTACTTAGTCAGACTAAGCTCATTATGATGATGTTCTACCGAGTGGGCCCAGAGATACCTCTCCGTCACACGGAGTGACAAATCCCGATCTCGATTCGTACCAACCCAACAGACACTTCCGGAGATACCCGTAGTGCACCTTTATAGTCACCCAGTTACGTTGTGACGTTTGATATACCCAAAGCACTCCTACGGTATCCGGGAGTTGCACAATCTCATGGTCGAAGGAAAAGACACTTGACATTAGAAAAGCTTTAGCATACGAACAACACGATCTAGTACTATGCTTAAGGTTGGGTCTTGTCCATCACATCATTATCCCAATGATGTGATCCCGTTATCAATGACATCTAATGTCCATGATCAGGAAACCATGATCATATATTGATGAACGAGCTAGCTAACTAGAGGCTTGCTAGGGATACATTGTGATCTATTTATTCGCACATGTATTACCGTTTCCTGTTAATACAATTATAGCACGAACAATAGACGATTATCATGAACAAGGAAATATGATAATAACCATTTTATTATTGCCTCTAGGGCATATTTCCAACAGTCTCCCACTTGCACTAGAGTCAATAATCTAGTTACATTGTGATGTATCAAACACCCATAGCATTGTGGTTTTGATCATGTTTTGCTCGAGGAAGAGGTTTAGTCAACGGGTCTGCAATATTCAGATTTGTATGCACTTTACAAATATCAATTACTCCTCTCTGGACCTGGTCCTGGATGGAGTTGTAGTGGCGTTGGATGTGCTTGGTCTTCCGGTGAAATCTGGGCTCCTTGGCTATGGCAATGGCTCCAGTGTTATCACAGAAGAGTGTCATCGGACCCGACGCGCTTGGAACCACTCCAAGGTCGGTGATGAGCTCCTTTATCCAAATCCCTTCATGAGCCGCTTCTGAAGCAACTATTACTCCGCTTCACATGTAGATGCTGCCACGACGTCTTGCTTGTTGCTGCACCAGCTCGCTGGCCCGCCATTCAAAACGTACACGTATCCGGTCTGTGACTTAGAGTCATCCGGATCTGTGTCGAAGCTAGCATCGGCGTAACCCTTTACGACGAGCTCTTCGTCACCTTCATAAACGAGAAACATCTCCTTAGTCCTTTTCAGGTACTTAAGGATATTCTTGACCGTTGTCCAGTGTTCCATACCGGGATCACTTTGGTACCTCCCTACCAAACTTATGGCAAGGTTTATATCAGGTCCGGTACACATCATGGCATACATTAGAGAGCCTACGACTGAAGCTTAGGGGACAATACTCATCTTCTCTCTATCTGCTGCCGTGGTTGGTGACTGAGTCTTACTCAATCTCATACCTTGCAAAACTGGCAAGAACCCCTTCTTTGAGTTTTCCATATTGAACTTCTTCAATATCTTGTCAAGGTATGTACTTTGCGAAAGACCTATGAGGCGTCTCGATCTATCTGTATAGATCTTGATGCCTAATATGTATGCAGCTTCTCCAAGGTTCTTCATTGAAAAACTCTTATTCAAGTAGGCCTTTATGCTCTCCAATAACTCTATATTATTCCCCATCAATAATATGTCATCCACATATAGTATGAGGAAAGCTACATAGCTCCCACTCACTTTCTTGTACAAACAGGCTTCTCCATAAACCTGTATGAACCCAAACGCTTTAAGCACCTCATTAAAGCGAATGTTCCAACTCCGAGATGCTTGCACCAGCCCATAGATGGAGCGCTGGAGCTTGCATACCTTGTTAGCACTCTTAGGATCGACAAAACCTTCTGGTTGCATCATATACAACTCTTCCTTAAGATACCCGTTAAGGAACGCTGTTTTGACGTCCATTTGCCAAATTTCATAATCATGAAAAGCGGCAATTGCTAACATGATTCGGACTGACTTTAGCTTCTCTACGGGAGAGAAAGTCTCCTCGTAGTCAATTCCTTGAATTTGTCGAAAACCCTTTGCGACAAGTCGAGCTTTGTAAACGGTCACATTACCGTTTGCGTCAGTCTTCTTCTTGAAGATCCATTTATTTTCTATGGCTCGCCGATCATCGGGAAAGTCTACCAAAGTCCATACTTTGTTCTCATACATGGATCCTATCTCAGATTTCATGGCTTCAAGCCATTTGTTGGAATCCGGGCCCGCCATTGCTTCTTCATAGTTCGAAGGTTCACCGTTGTCTAACAACATGATTTCCATCACAGGGTTGCCGTACCACTCTGGTGCGGAACGTACCCATGTGGACCTTCATGGTTCAGTAGCAACTTGATCTGAAGCTTCATGATCATCATCATTAACTTCTTCTCCAGTTGGCGTAGGCACCACAGGAACAATTTCCCGCGCTGCGCTACTCTCCGGTTTGAGAGGGGGTGTAATTACCTCATCAAGTTCTACTGTCCTCTGATAACCCACAAGTATAGGGGATCAATTATAACCTTTCTCGATAAGTAAGAGTGTCGAACCCAACGAGGAGCTAAAGGTAGGAAAAATATCCCCTCAAGTTCTATCGACCACCGATACAACTCTACGCACACTTTACGTTCGCTTTACTTAGAACAAGTATGAAACTAGAAGTACTTTGTAGGAGTGATAGGATAGGCTTGCAAGAAAGTAAAGAATACGTCAATAAAACTAGGGGCTCGTTAGATAAAGAAACAACTACGAATGTCTAATGAGTGTGGAAAAGTGCTGGTAGGAGTTACGAAATTGTCCCTAAGCAATTGACTACGTTACTAGATCGATAGCAAGTATCATGTGGGAGAGGCCTCTGCTAGCATGTCATCCCTTACTTGGGATTCTATGCACTTATGATTGGAACTATTAGCAAGCGTTCGCAACTACTAACGTCCATTAAGGTAAAACCCAACCATAGCAATAAGATATATTGGTCCCCCTTCAATCCCGTATGCATCAATTTCTATTCTAGGTTTGAAGCTTCTGTCACTCTAGCCTGCCGATACATAGTCCTATCAACATACAACTAACCCTATGGTGTGATCCACGCGCGCGATCATATGATGGGCACCAAAGGATAGCAACATAACCACAAGCAAATTAAACCAATCATAGCAATTCATCAATCACCGATAGGACAACGATAATCTACTCAGACATCATAGGATAACAACACATCATTGGATAATAATATGTAGCATAAAGCACCATGTTCAAGTAGAGGGTAAAACGGGTTGCGGGAGAGTGAACCGCTGAATATAGATGGGGGAAGATGATGGAGATGTTGGTTAAGATGACGGAGGTGTTGGTGTAGATCGCCTTCACACGATGATGTCCCGGGCGGCGTTCCGGCACCGCCGGGAGAGAGGGGAGAGAGCCCCCTCCTTCTTATTCTTCCTTGACCTCCTCGCTAGATGGGAGAAGGGTTTCCCCTCTGGTCCATGGTCTCCATGGCGGCGGAGGGGCGAGAGCCCCTCCGAGATTGGATCTTTCTCTTTGTGTCCTTCTGTTTCTGCGCTCCCAGATTCTGCGTTTCACCATTTCTTAAATTTCCAGAGATCCATAACTTAAATTGGGCTGAAATTTTAACACGATTTTCTTCCGGATATTATCTTTCTTGCAGCGAAAGAAGGGCTCCAACCGCCTTGAGGAGTGGCCACAAGCCCCCTGCCGCGGGCGCACCCCCTGGCCACGGCGACAGGGCTTGTGGGCACTCCGTGCATCGCCTCGCGTTGATTCTTCTTCCCAAAAATCATAAATATTCCAAAAAAAATCCCCGGAAGTTTTTATTACGTTTGGACTTCGTTTGGTATGGATATTCTGCGAAACAAAAAACATGCAACAAACAGGAACTGGCACTGGGCACTGGATCAATATGTTAGTCCCAAAAATAGTATAAAAAGTTGCCAAAAGTATATGAAAGTTGTAGAATATTGGCATGAAAAAATCAAAAATTATAGATACGATGGAGACGTATCAGCATCCCCAAGCTTAATTCCTGCTCGTCCTCGAGTAGGTAAATGATAAAAAAGATAATTTTTGATGTGGAATGCTACCTAGCATAATCTTGATCATATAATCTAATCATGGCATGAATACTAAAACACGAGTGATTCGAAGCAATAGTCTATCATTTGACATAAAGACAATAATATTTCAAGCATACTAACAAAGCAATCATGTCTTCTCAAAATATCATGGCCAAAGAAAGTTATCCCGACAAAATCATATAGTCTGACTATGCTCCATCTTCCCCACACAACGTATTTAAATCATGCACAACCCCGGTTTTAGCTAAGCAATTGTTTCATACTTTAGTGTTCTCAAACCTTTTCAACTTTCACGCAATACATGAGCGTGAGCCATGGACATAGCACTATAGGTGGAATAGACAAGAAAGGAGGAGATAGTCTCACATCAACTAGGCGTATCAACGGGCTATGGAGATGCCCATCAACAGATATCAATGTGAGTGAGTAGGGATTGCCACGCAACGGATGCACTAGAGCTTAAAAGTGTATGAAAGCTCACAAAAGAAACTAGTGGGTGTGCACCCAACTTGCTTGCTCACGAAGACCTAGGGCAATTTTGAGGAAGACCATCATTGGAATATACAAGCAAAGTTATATAATGAAAATTTCCCACTAGTATATGGAAGTGACAACATATGAGACTCTCTGTCATGAAGATCATAGTGCTATTTGAAGCACAAGTGTGGAAAGAGGATAGTAGCAATTGTCCCTTCTCTCTTTTCTCTCATTTTGTTTTTTGTTTTTTTGTGGGCTCTTTGTCCTCTTTTTATATATATTTTTTATTTTGGTGGGCATCTTTGGCCTCTTTTTTGTAAATGGGCTTCGCTGGCCTCTTTTATTTCCTCACATGGGACAATGCTCTATTAATGATGATCATCACACTTACAACTCAATACTTAGAGCAATGATGACTCTATATGAAATGTCTTCGGTAGTGTACCGTGACAATGATCTAGCATAACAATGACATCAAAAAATGGACAAGCCATGGAAACATCATGCTAGCTATCTTACGATCATGCAATGGCAATATGGAAGTGGTGGCACATGTCATGAGACGGAACGGTGGTAGTTGCATGGCAATATATCTCGGAATGGCTATGAAAATGCCATAATAGGTAGGTATGGTGGCTGTTTTGAGGAAGGCTATATGGTGGGTGTAATGCACCGGCGAAAGTTGCGCGGTACTAGAGAGGCTAGCAATGGTGGAGGGGTGAGAGTGCGTATAATCCATGGACTCAACATTAGTCATAAAGAACTCACATACTTATTGCAAAAGTCTATCAGTCATCGAAGCAAGGTACTACACGCATGCTCCTAGGGGAAAGGTTGGTAGGAGTTAACCATCACGCGATCCCGACCTCCACACAAAGGATGACAATCAATAAATAAATCATGCTCCGACTCCATCACATTACAGTTCACCATACATGCATGCTACGGGATTCACAAACCTTAACACAAGTATTTCTACGAATACACAATTACTCACTAGCATGACTCTAATATCACATATTCATGTCGCAAAACTATTGAAGGAATCAAACATATCATATTCAGTGTTCTACAAGTTTTATGTAGGATTTTATGACTAACCATGTGAATGGCCAACTCCTGTTAACTCTCTAAATAGGTATAAGTGAAGCATGAGAGT
Organism: Hordeum vulgare subsp. vulgare; assembly: GCF_904849725.1. NCBI lineage: Eukaryota > Viridiplantae > Streptophyta > Magnoliopsida > Poales > Poaceae > Hordeum > Hordeum vulgare. Next base: position 187,073,097 of record NC_058519.1, on the reverse strand, counting down.
TTAATTCTTTCTACAGAAGATATGCCCCGCTCTAACAAATATAAGTGAAGCAAAAGAGCATTCTACAAATGGCGGTTTTCTATGTGTAGGGAAAGAGGCAATCCAAACTTCAAATGATATAAGTGAAGCACATGAAGCATTCTATAAATCCAACCAAGGACTATCTCATACCAGCATGGTGCAAAAAAGAAAAAGGAAAAATAAACACAAAAGACGCTCCAAGCATTTGCACATATCATGTGACGAATAAAAATATAGCTCCGAGTAAAATTACCGATAGATTGTAGACGAAAGAGGGGATGCCTTCCAGGGCATCCCCAAGCTTAGACGCTTGAGTCTTACTTGAATATTACCTTGGGGTGCCTCGGGCATCCCCAAGCTTAGGATCTTGCCTCTCCTTATTCCTTCATCCATCGTGCTCTCACCCTAAACTTGAAAACTTCAATCACACAAAACTCAACAAAACTTCGTGAGATCCGTTAGTATAATAAAATAAATCACCACTTCAAGTACTGTTGTGAACTCATTCTAAATTCATATTAGCATTATATCTACTGTAATCCAACTTCACCATGGTTCATACCCCCCGATCCTACCCATAGATTCATCAAAATAAGAGAACAATGCATAGAAAACAGAATCTGTCAAAACAGAATAGTATGTAGCAATCTGTATATTCCGTATACTTCTGATATCTGAAAAAATCTTAACAATTACGAACGTCTGGCAAATTTGCATATCAATTAGCAGAAAAAAGAATCAACTCAAAAGCTCTTCCAGAAGAAAATTTAAAATTAATTTCGTGAGCAGAAAGTTTCTGTCTTTTCTCAGCGTGATCAAACAACTATCACCCAAACTAATCGTAAAGGCTTTGCTTGGCACATTATTTTTAAAAACACAAAGGAATTGTACAAGGGGATAATTATTTTTGTGAGAAACTTCCATGAAAAATTCTACATTGTTTCCATGAGCATGAACACAAGTGTTCAAGGTCGACCCTCACTTCCGCAATGCATCACCTTTCAATCGCTTCTCATTTTGAAAAAGTTTTAAGTCCCCCTCTATATTTTTTTTTGTTTTTAAACTAAATAAAAGCATTCAACAGAAATAAATGACTCTCTAAAACTTCTGGGTTGTCTCCGAGGCAGCGCTTTCTTTAAAGCCATTAAGCTAGGCATAAAGTGCTCAAGTAATGGATCCACCCGGATCCCAAGGTAAATCAAAGCCAATTTTAATTAGCAATGATTTGAAATTTAGTAGTGAGCACAAGGTAACATATATCAAGCAATGATGAAGTCTAACTCTCTTCCTTTGCATTGGCATGTCATAAAAGAACAATTCATGCACATCAAGTAAAGGCCAATACATACATAAGAAGTTTCTTGCAATTTTATTGTATTGGAAACATAGAGAGGTGGAGATGTAGTTCCTCTCTCATAATAATTGCAAGTAGGAGCAGCAAGCACATGCATATTATATTCATCAGAATCATCATGTGTAACATAAGGAACTATAGCTAGCTCATCTTCATAAGCATCATTCATAAGCATCATTCATATTGGCATCATGGCCAAAAGCATAGCAAGCATCAAGTTTATCAAAAAGGGATATTTCAAACGAATTCAAGGGATCATAGCATTCATACTTCGGTAAGAACGAAGGGAAATTAAATAATGTATGAGTAGAAGAGTTACTCTCATTAGAAGGTGGACACGGGTAGCTAGTCCGTTCTTCCTCCTTTTGTTCTTCGCTCTCCTCGTCATCTTTTTCATCTAATGAGCTCACAATTTCAGCATTTTCTTCTTCCATAGTTACCTACAAAATAATAGTCTCTTCTTGGGCAGCATATAATTTCTCCTTAAATCGTTCAATATGGGCATTATATTCATAATTAGTATAACAATAAAGAATCATAGCCAAATTTTCAGATCGGTAAGGAGCATCATCATTATCATCACACCTTTTAAACAGAGCCTCAATTTTATAAGCACCCATAAAAGCAACAAACTCTTCTATTTGATCCACATCACAGTAATCATATATACCATTAGCATAAGAAGCCAAGGTTCTATGATCATTAAACTCACAAGAAAAGGGAAGGTGTGGAGCCTTCATCCTAGAGCAACAAGTAACACCATGTCTCTTGCATAGTTCCCAAGCATACCATTTCAACAAATGGATTTGATCCCGTAAAAGTTTCCCTTTTTGAGTCAAGCGATAATCCCTAAAGTATTCACGTTGATCCAACTTGTATCCCATTATATAATTGAATAGGGCTTTCTCAGGATTATTAAAGAAGTATATAATATTTTCCACGTAACAAGCATCGAGGGTTTTAGGAGGTTCCCCATCTCCATGAGTAGCAAGTACACCTAATTTTTTTGGTATTTCGTGTTCCATATCCATAACTAAAGAGAAAGAACAGCTTGGAACAGCAAATAAATCTACTTAGTGATAAAGCAAACAAGCATACACGAGAATATTCACCGCACGCTATTGCTCCCCGGCAACAGAACCAGAAAAAGGTCTTGATAACCCACAAGTATAGGGGATCAATTATAGCCTTTCTCAATAAGTAAGAGTGTCGAACCCAACGAGGAGCTAAAGGTAGGACAAATATTCCCTCAAGTTCTATCGACCACCGATACAACTCTACGCACACTTTACGTTCGCTTTACCTAGAACAAGTATGAAACTAGAAGTACTTTGTAGGAGTGATAGGATAGGCTTGCAAGAAAGTAAAGAACACGTAAATAAAACTAGGGGCTGCTTAGATAAAGAAACAACTACGAATGTCTAACGAGTGTGGAAAAGTGGTGGTAGGAGTTGTGGAATTGTCCCTAAGCAATTGACTACGTTACTAGATCGATAACAAGTATCATGTGGGAGAGGCCTCTGCTAGCATGTCATCCCTTACTTGGGATTCTATGCAGTTATGATTGGAACTATTAGAAGGCGTCCGCAACTACTAACGTTCATTAAGGTAAAACCCAACCATAGAAATAAGATATATTGCCCCCCCTTCAATCCCATATGCATCAATTTCTATGCTAGGTTTGAAGCTTCTGTCACTCTAGCCTGCCAATACATAGTCCTATCAACATACAACTAACCCTATGGTGTGATCCACGCACGCGATCATATGATGGGCACCAAAGGATAGCAACATAACCACAAGCAAATTAAACCAATCATAGCAATTCATCAGTCACCGATAGGACAACGATAATCTACTCAGACATCATAGGATAGCAACACATCATTGGATAATAATATGTAGCATAAAGCACCATGTTCAAGTAGACGGTACAGCAGGTTGCGGGAGAGTGAACCGCTGAATATAGATGGGGGAAGATGATGTAGATGTTGGTGAAGATGACAGAGGTGTTGGTGTAGATCGCCGTCACACGATGATGTCCCGGGCGGTGTTCCGGCGCCGCTGGGAGAGAGGGGGAGAGAGCCCCCCTCCTTCTTATTCTTCCTTGACCTCCTCCCTAGATGGTCTCCATGGCGGCGGAGGGGCGAGAGCCCCTCTGAGATTGGATATCTCTCTCTGTGTCCTTCTGTTTCTGCGCTCCCAGATTCTGCGTTTCACCGTCTCTTAAATTCCCCGAGATCCGTAACTTCGATTGGGCTGAAATTTTAACACGATTTTCTTCCAGATATTATCTTTCTTGCGGCGAAAGAAGGGCTCCAACCACCTTAAGAAGTGGCCACAAGCCCCCTGCCGTGGGCCCACCCCATGGCCACGGCGACAGGGCTTGTGGGCACTCCGTGCATCGCCACATGTTAATTCTTCTTCCCAAAAATCATAAATATTCCAAAAAAAACCCCCATAAGTTTTTATTATGTTTGGACTTTGTTTGATATGGATATTCTGTGAAACAAAAAACATGCAACAAACAGGAACTGGCACTAGGCACTGGATCAATATGTTAGTCCCAAAAATAGTATGAAAAGTTGCCAAAAGTATATGAATGTTGTAGAATATTGGCATGGAACAATCAAAAATTATAGATACGACGGAGACGTATCATCCTCCCACTTACTTCTTTCGAGAGAAACTCTTTCTCTAGAAAGGATCCGTTCTTGGCAACAAAGGTTTTACCTTCAGATCTAAGATGGAAGATACACCCAATAGTTTCCTTAGGGTATCCTATGAATATGCATTTCTCCACTTTGGGTTCGAGCTTTTCTGGTTGAAGTTTCTTCACATAAGCATCGCAGCCCAAAACTTTTAGAAACGACAGCTTAGGTTTCTTGCCAAACCATACTTCATACGGTGTTGTCTCAACGGATTTAGACGGTGCCCTATTTAAAGTGAATGCTGCAGTTTCCAATGCGTATCCCCAAAATGATAGCGGTAAGTCGGTAAGAGACATAATAGATCGTACCATATCTAATAAAGTGCGATTACGACATTTAGACACTCCGTTATGTTGTGGTGTGCCAGGCGGCGTCAGTTGTGAAACGATTCCACACTTCCTTAGGTGCGTGCCAAACTCGTGACTCAAATATTCTCCTCCACGATCAGATCGTAGACACTTTATTTTTCTGTCACGTTGATTTTCAATCCCACTCTGAAATTCCTTGAACTTTTCAAATGTTTCAGATTTGTGCTTCATCAAGTAGATATACACATACCTACTCAAATCATCGGTGATAGTGAGAACATAACGATAGCCACCGCGAGCTTCAACGTTCATTGGACGACACACATCAGTATGTATTATTTCCAATAAGTCGGTTGATCTCTCCATTTTTCCTGAGAATGGAGTCTTAGTCATCTTGCCCATGAGGCACCACTCGCATGTGTCAAATGATTCAAAGTCAAGAGACTCTAATAGTCCATCAGTATGGAGCTTCTTCATGCGCTTAACACCGATATGACCAAGGGGGCAGTGCCACAAGTATGTGGGACTATCATTATCAACTTTACATCTTTTGGTACTCACACTATGAATATGTGTAACATCACGATCGAGATTCATCAAGAATAAACCATTCACCAGCGGAGCAGGTCCATAAAACATATCACTCATATAAATAGAACAACCATTATTCTCTGACTTAAATGAGTAGCCGTCTCGCATTCAGCAAGACCCTGATACAATATTGATGCTCAAAGCTGGTACTAAATAACAATTATTAAGGTTTAAAAATAATCCCGACGGTAGATGTAGAGGCAGCGTGACGACGACGATCACATCGACCTTGGAGCCATTCCCGACGCGCATCATCACCTCGTCCTTGGCCAGTCTCCGCTTATTCCGCAGTTCCTGCTTTGAGTTGCAAATGTGAGCAACAACACCGGTATCAAATACCCAGGAGCTACTACGGGCGCTGGTAAGGTACACATCAATAACATGTATATCATATATACCTTTAACATTGCCGGCCTTCTTGTCCGCTAAGTACTTGGGGTAGTTCCGCTTCCAGTGACCTTTTCCCTTGCAGTAAAAGCACTCAGTCTCAGGCTTGGGTCCATTCTTTTTCTTCTTCCCGGTATCTGGCTTACCGGGCGCAGCAACGTCTTTGCCGTCTTTCTTGAAGTTCTTCTTACCCTTGCCCTTCTTGAAACTGTTGGTCTTGTTGACCATCAACACTTGATGCTCTTTCTTGATTTCTACTTCTGCAGATTTCGACATCGAGTAGAACTTGGGAATGGTCTTCTCCATCCCTTCCATGTTGTAGTTCAGCACAAAACCCTTGTAGCTTGGTGGGAGAGACTGGAGGATTCTGTCAATTACAGCGTCATTCGGAAGTTTGACTCAAAGCAAAGTCAGACGACCGTGTAACCCAGACATTATGAGTATATGCTCACTAATAGAACTGTTCTCCTCCATCTTACAGCTAAAGAACTTGTCAGAGACTTCATATCTGTCGACACGGGCATGAGCTTGAAAAACTAGTTTCAGCTCCTGGAACATCTCATATGCTCCGTGTTGGTCAAAACGCCTTTGGAGCCTCGTTTCCAAACTGTATAACATGCCACACCTAACCAGAGAGTAGTCATCACTCCGCATCTGCCAGATGTTCTGAATGTCCTAGGCCGCTGCGGGAGCAGGAGGGTCACCTAGCGGTGCATTACATACATAAGCCTTTTAAGCTGCTTCGAGGATGAGCTTCAAGTTGCGGACCCAGTCCGCATAGTTGCTACCATCATCTTTCAGCTTGTTTTTCTCTAGGAATGCGTTGAAATTGATGTTGACAGGTGCGTTGGCCATTGGATCTACAATATTTGTAAAGACAACTTTAAGACTAAGTTCATGAAAATTAAGTTCATTTAATCAAATTAAGTATGAACTCCCACTTAAATTGACATCCCTCTAGTCATCTTAGTGATACAAGAACCATGTTGACTAACCCGTGTCCGATCATCACGTGAGACGGACTAGTCGTCATGGTGAGCAACTTCATGCTGATCGTATTCAACCATATGACTCATGTTCGAACTTTCGGTCTCTTGTATTCGAGGTCATGTCTGTACATGCTAAGCTCGTCGAGTCAACCTAAGTGTTTCGCGTGTGTAAATCTGGCTTACACCCGTTGTATGCGAACGTGAGAATCTATCACACCCGATCATCACGTGGTGCTTCGAGACAACGATCCTTCGCAACGGTGCACACTTAGGGGAATATGTTCTAGAAATTTTTATGAGGGATCATCTTATTATGCTATCGTCGTTCTAAGCAATAAGATGAAAAACATGGTAAACATCACATGCAATCATATAGTGACATGATATGGCCATTATCATCTTTGCTCTTTCGATCTCCATCTTCGGGCATCGCATGATCATCATTGTCACCGGCGTGATACCATGATCTCCATCAACGTGTCTCCATTAAGTCATCACGCCAACTACTATTACTACTACTACTACTACTACTACTACTACTATAGCTAACCATTAGCAATGAAGTAAAAGTAGTAAACACATGGCGTTGCATCTCATACAATAAATTAAGACAACTCCTAAGGCTCCTGCCGGTTGTCATACTCAACGACATGCAAGTCGTGAATCCTATTACAATAACTTGATCATCTCATACATCACACATGTAACATCACAACTTTGGCCATATCACATCACATGTCAAACCCTATAAAAACAAGTTAGACGTCCTCTAATTGTTGTTGCAAGTTTTACGTGGCTGATTTGGGTTTCTAGCAAGAACGCCTTCTTACCTACGTGACAACCACAACGAGGATATGCCAAAGCTATTTACCTTTCATAAGGACCCTTTTCATCAAATCCAATCCGACTAGAGTGGGAGAGACACACACCCGCTAGCCACCTTATGCACCTAGTGCATGTTGGCCGATGGAACCAGTCTCACGTAAGCGTACGTGTAAGGTCGGTCTGGGCCGCTTCATCCCACAATATCACCGGAAAAGAATAAGACTAGCAGCGGCAAGAAATTGACAAATCAGCGCCCACAACCTTTTGTGTTCTACTCGTGCATGGAATCTACACATGGAAAACCTGGCTCTCATACCACTGTTGGGGAACGTAGCATAAATTCAAAATTTTCCTATGCCCTATTCAGATCTTCCTATGGAGAGACCAGCAACGAGAGGGGAGAGTGCATCTTCATACCTTTGAAGATCGCTAAGCGGAAGCGTTGCTAGAATGCGGTTGATGGAATCGTACTCGCGGCGATTCAGATCGCGATGTGATTCCGATCTAGTGCCGAAACACGGCACCTCCACGTTCAACACACGTGCAACCCGGGGACGTCTCCCGCACCTTGAACCAGCAAGGAGGAGGGAGAGGTTGGGGAAGATCTCCGGCAGCACGACGACGTGGTGTCGATGGAGAGACGAGGTCTCCCGGCAGGGCTTCGCCAAACACCGTGGGATATGAGGAAGAAGAAGAGCAGGGATGCACCGAGAGAGAGATGGAAAAAACGTATCTCTAATGGACAAACCGCCTGCTATATATAGGGGGAAGGGAGGGTGGCGCCCACTTTAGGGTTTCCACCTTGAGGGGGGGGGGGGGGGCAGCCCTAGATGGGGAAAGGGGTGGCGGCCAGGAGGAGAGGAGGGGGTGGCGCACCCTAATACGTCTCAAACGTATCTATAATTTTTGATGGTTTCATGCTATTATCTTGTCAACTTTGGATGTTTTATATACCTTTTATATCTTTTTTGGGACTAACTTATTAATTCAGTGCCAAGTGCCAGTTCCTGTTTTTTCTGTGTTTTTGACTCTTTTCAGATCTGATTTTGGAACGGAGTCCAAACGGTATAAAATCCCTGAAATGAATTTTTCCAGAACAGAAGAAGATCGGGGACTTGAGGGCCAAGGCAGGAGGCCCACAGGGAGCCCACAAGCCCTATAGCCGCGGCCAGGGGGGCCCGTGACTACCAGGCTTGTCACCTCCCTGGAGCTCCCGTGCCCTAGCTCTTTGGCCTATATATTCCCTAAAATCCCAGAAAAAATAAGGGCGTCCACGAAACAACTTTTCCCCGCCGCAAGCTTCCGTTTCCGCGAGATCTCATCTGGAGACCCTTCCCGGTGCCATGCCGGAGGGGACTTTGGAGCTAGAGGGCTTCTACATCAACATCATTGCCTCTCCAATGACTCGTGAGTAGTCTACTTCAGACCTACGGGTCCGTAGTTAGTAGCTAGATGGCTTCTTCTCTCTCTTGGATCTTCAATACAAAGTTCTCCATGATCTTCATGGAGATCTATCCGATGTAATCCTCTTTGGCGGTGTGTTTGTCGAGATCCGATGAATTGTGGATTTGTGATCAGATTATCTATGAATTATATTTGAGTCTTTGCTGATTTCTTATATGCATGATTTGATATCCTTGTAAGTCTCTCCGAATCTTGGGTTTTGTTTGGCCAACTAGATCTATGATTCTTGCAATGGGAGAAGTGCTTGGTTTTGGGTTCATACCGTGCGGTGACCTTTCCCAGTGACAGAAAGGGCAGCAAGGCACGCATCGTGTTGTTGACATCAAGGAAACAAGATGGGCTTTCATCATAGATTTGAGATTGTCCATCTACATCACGTCATCTTGCTTAAGGCGTTACTCTATTCTTATGAACTCAATACACTAGATGCATGCTGGATAGCGGTCGACGTGTGGACTAATAGTAGTAGATGCAGAAAGTATCAGTTTACTTGTTTTGGACATGATGCTTATATGTATGATCATTGCCATAGATAACGTCATGACTTTGCGCAGTTCTATCAATTGCTCGACAGTAATTCGTTCACCCACCGTCTACTTGCTTTCATGAGAGAAGCCACTAGTGAACACTACGGCCCCCGGGTCTACTCACAATTATCATCTCAGCTTTTACTTTTACTTTGCTTTGTTTACTTTTTGCTTTCAGTTCTCACTTTGCAAACAATCTGTAAGGGATTGACAACCCCTTCATAGCGTTGGGTGCAAGCTCTTTGTGTTTGTGCAGGTACTTGTGACTTGACGTGATCCTTCTACTGGATTGATACCTTGGTTCTCAAACTGCGGGAAATACTTACCGCCGCTGTGCTACATCACCCTTTCCTCTTCAAGGGAACAACAACGCAAGGCTCCAAGGCCGCAGGGGAATCCTTTGCATATATGCCAAGGAAATCCCTATAGGCGTAGCCAGCAGCACACCCCCTGGCGGGCCTTAGGCCCACCTGCGCTAGGGTTCCCCCCTTTCCTATCTTAGGCGCCATGGGCTGGGTGTGGGGGCGCACCAGCCCACCTAGGGGCTTGTGGCCTCTCCCGGTGGGCCTCCGGAACCCTTCCGATGGTCCCGGCACTTTACCGGTGGTGCCCGAAACATTTCCGGCGTCCAAACCCATCCAACCTATATATCAATCTTTACCTTCGGACCATTCCGGAGCTCCTTGTGACGTCGGGATCTCATCTGTGACTCCAAACAACCTTCGGTAACCTCGTATAACAATTCCCTATAACCCTAGCATCATCGAACCTTAAGTGTGTAGACCCTACGGGTTCGGGAGGCATGCAGACATGACCGATACATCTCTCCAGCCAATAACCATCAACAGGGTTTGGATACCCATGGTGGCTCCCACATGTTCCAGGATGATCTCATCGGATGAACCACGATGTCAAGGATTCAATCAATCCCGTATACAATTCCCTTTGTATGTCAGTATAGAACTTGCCCGAGATTCGATCGTCGGTATACCTATACCTTGTTCAATCTCATTACTGGTAAGTCTCTTTTACTCGTTCCGTAGCACATCATCTTGTGACTAAATACTTAGTCACACTGAGCTCATTATGCTGATGTTCTACCGAGTGGGCCCAGAGATACCTCTCCGTCACACGGAGTGACAAATCCCGATCTCGATTCGTACCAACCCAACAGACACTTTCGGAGATACCCGTAGTGCACCTTTATAGTAACCCAGTTACGTTGTGACGTTTGATACACCCAAAGCACTCCTACGGTATCCGGGAGTTGCACAATCTCATGGTCGAAGGAAAAGACACTTGACATTTGAAAAGCTTTAGCATACGAACAACACGATCTAGTGCTATGCTTAGGATTGGGTCTTGTCCATCACATCATTCTCGCAATGATGTGATCCCGTTATCAATGACATCTCGCGCCAAGTCCAGAGTACATGCACAAACACAAAAGAGCTTGCACCCAACGCTATAAAGGGGTTGTCAATCCCTTCAAGATTGATTGCAAAGTGAGATCTGAAGGCGGAAAGTGTAACGAAGTAAAAGTGTAAGGCTGAAAATATGATGTGAAGTAGACCCCGGGGCCATAGTGTTCACTAGAGGCTTCTCTCAAAATAGAAAATAATACGGTGGGTGAACAAATTACTGTCGAGCAATTGATAGAACCGCGCAAAAGTCATGACGATATCTAAGGCAATGATGATACATATAGGCATCACATCCGAGACAAGTAGACCGATACTTTCTACATCTACTACTATTACTCCACACATCGACCGCTATCCAGCATGCATCTAGTGTATTGAGTTCATGACGAATAGAGTAACGCCTTAAGAAAGATGACATGATGTAGAGGGATAAACTCAAACCAATGATGAAAACCCCATCTTTTTACCCTTGAGGGCAACAACACGATGCGTGCCTCGCTACCCCTTCTGTCACTGGGTGAGGTCACCGCACGGTATTAACCCAAAACCAAGCACTTTTCCTATTGCAAGAATCATTGATGAAGTTGGCCAAACAAAACCCACATCTCGAAGAGAATTACAAGGATATGAAATCATGCATATAAGAGATCAGAAGAAACTCAAATAAGATTCATAGATAATCTGATCATAAATCCACAATTCATCGGATCTCGACAAACACACCGCACAGAAGATTACATCGGATAGATCTGCATGAAGATCATGGAGAACTTTGTATTGAAGATCCAAGAGAGAGAAGAAGCCATCTAGCTACTAGATATGGACCCGAAGGTCTATGGTGAACTACTAACGCATCATCGGAGAGGTCATGGTGTTGATGAAGAAGCCCTCCGTATCCGAACCCCCCCTCCGGTAGGGCATCAGAACGTGCCCCAGATGGGATCTTGCGGAGAGAGAAGCTTGCAGTGACGGAAAAGTATTTTCGTGGATCTCTTGCGCAGTTTTGGATATTTTTTGAATTTAGGCGGAAGAGGTAGGGCAGACGTGCCATAGGGGGCCCACAAGCCTGCTAGGCGCGGGCCCCCTGGCCGCGCCTAAGGGGCTTGTGGGGTCCCCTGCTGGCCCCTGCCTTGGTTCTCAAGTCTGGTGCGTATCTTCTATTCCGGAAAAAATCTTTTCGGAAGTTTTATTCCGTTTGGACACCGTTTAAAATCCTCCTCTGAAAAGGGTCAAAATACGGAAAAAACAGGAACTGGCACTTGGCACTGAGTTAATAAGTTAGTCCCAAAAAATATATAAAAGGAATACAAAACATCCAAAGTTTGACAAGATAATAGCATGGAACCATAAAAAATTATAGATACGTTGGAGACGTATCAAGCATCCCCAAGCTTAACTCCTGCTCGTCCTCGAGTAGGGAAGTGATAAAGACTGAATTTTTGATGTGGAATGCTACCTAGCATAGTTTTCCTTTGTAACTACTTTCATGTGACATGAATGTTCAGATCCGTAAGATTCAAAACAATAGTTTGCTATTGACATGAAAACAATAATACTTCAAGCAAACTAGCAAGGTAAGCATGAACTTTCGAAATAACAAGGCCAAAGAAAGTTATCCCTACAAAATCATATAGTCTGGCTATGCTCCATCATCCCCACACAACTAATTTAAATCATGCACAACCCCAGTATTGGCCAAGTAATTGTTTTCGCACTCTTACTTTCTCAAACCTTTTTCAACTCTCACGCAATACATGAGCGTGAGCCATGGATATAGCACTATAGGTGGAATAGAGTGTGGTGGTGGTTGTGAGACAAAAAGGAGGAGATGGTCACATTGACTCGGCATATTAAAGGGCTATGGAGATTCCCATTAATAGATATCAATGTGAACGAGTAGGGATTGCCATACAAAGGATGCACTAGAGCTATAAGTATGTGAAAGCTCAAAAGGAGAACTAGTGGGTGTGCATCCAACTTGCTTGCTCACGAAGACCTAGGGCAATTTTGAGGAAGCCCATCATTGGAATATACAAGCCAAGTTATATAATAAAGATTCCCACTAGTATATGGTGGTGGCAAAACAAGAGGCTCTTAATCATGAAGAGCATGGTGCTATTACGAAGCACAAGTGTAGAAAAAGATAGTAGCATTGTCCCTTCTCTCTTTTTCTCTTTTTTTTATTTGGGCTCTTTGGCCTCTTTTTTTTATGTGGGCATCTTTGGCCTCTTTTTATTTTTTTTATTTCCTCACATGGTACAATGCTCTAATAATGATGATCATCACACTTTTATTTACTCACAACTCAAAGCTTAGAACTATGATGACTCTATAGGAAATGCCTCCGGCAGTGTACCGGGATGTGCAACGATTTAGCTTGGCATATGACGTTGAAACATCTCGCTAGCTATCTTATGATCATGCAATGGCAATATGAGAGTGACGGCACAAGTCATGAGACGGAACGGTGGGAGTTGCATGGCAATATATCTCGGAATGGCTATGAAAATGCCATATTAGGTAGGTATGGTGGCTGTTTTGAGGAAGGCATATGGTGGGTTTGTGCACCGGCGAAAATTGCGCGGTACTAGAGAGGCTAGCAATGGTGGAAGGTGAAAGTGCATCTATACCATGGACTCACATTAGTCATGAAGAACTCACATACTTGTTGCGAAAGTTTTATTAGTAATCGAAACAAAGTGCTAAATGCATACTCCTAGGGGAAGGGTTGGTAGGTGTTAACCATCACACGATCCCGACCGCAACACAAAGGATGACAATCAATAGATTAATTATGCTCCGACTTCCTAACATAGCGGTTCACCATACGTGCATGTTACGGGAATCACTAACTTCAACACAAGTATTTCTAGATTCACAACACCCTACTAACATAACTCTTAATATTACCAAATCCACGTCTCGAAACTAATTGAGAGGAATCAAACTTCTCTTTCTACTCAATGCACATGAAGATGGAAGTTTTTGTATCCTCTTTGGGTACCTATCACCTTTGGGACTATTTTCACAGCACAAACCAACTACCAAGTCACGCACCACCATGCTCTAAAAGATCTAAGTGAAGCACACAGAGCAAAATTATCTAGCTCAAAGGATATAAGTGAAGCACAATGAGCATTCTAGCAAATTCACGATGAGTGCATGTCTCTCTCAAAAGGTGTGCAGCAAGGATGATTGTGACACAACAAAAAGAAAATACTCCTACGATACAAGACGCTCCAAGAAAAACACATATCATGTGGTGAATAAAAATATAGCTCCAAGTAATGTTACCGAATGACTGAAGACGAAAGAGGGGATGCCTTCCAGGGGCATCCCCAAGCTTAGAATTTTTGGTGTCCTTGAATTTGGATTGGGATGCCTTGGGCATCCCCAATCTTGAGCTCTTTCCACTCTTTATCACTTTGTCCATGAGAACATCACCCAAAACTTGAAAACTTCACAACACAAAACTTAAACAGAAACTCGTGATATCATTAGCACAAGAAAACAAACTACGACCTCTTTAGGTACTGTAGCAAACTTGAATTACATTCATATTGGTGTTAGATTACTTTATTCTCACTTTTCCATGGCTAGTACCCACCGATACTATCCATAGTTTCATCAAAACAAGCAACCAACTCAACAAAAACAGAATCTGTCAAAACAGACCAGTCTGTAGCAATCTGTATACTTCGTATACTTCTGGTATCTCAAAAATTCTGAAAACTTATGAAAGCCTGGGCAAAAGGCATATCAACCAGCATAAAAAGAATCAACCCAAAAGCTCTTTCTGAATAAAAATGAAAAATAATCTCGTGAGCACAACGTTTCTGTCTTTTTCCAGCAGGATCAAACAACCATCACCAAGACTAGTCATAAAGGTTTTGCTTGGCTCAAACAAAAAAAACACAAAATACACAATCATAACAGAATTATGATGGTGTGGACGCAACAAAACAGAAAGAAGAAGATAAATTCATTGGGTTACCTCCCAACAAGCGCTATTGTTTAACGCCCTTAGCTAGTCATAAGGCGATAGAATCACGTATCGTCGTCTTTGGTGCTCAAACCATAAGTAGCCCTCATCATAGATTCATAAGGCAATCTTATTTTCTTTCTAGGGAAATGCTCGATGCCCTTCTTTAAAGGAAATTGAAATCTAATATTCCCTTCCTTCATATCGATGCTAGCACCGATAGTCCTTAGGAAAGGTCTACCAAGAATGATAGGGCATGTAGGATTGCAATCAATGTCAAGCACAATGAAATCCACGGGTACATAGTTCCTATTTGTAATAATAAGAACATCATTGATCCTTCCCATGGGTTTCTTGACAGTAGAATCCGCAAGATGCAAATTAAGAGAACACTCCTCAATCTCATTAAAACCCAGAACATCACATAAAGACTTTGGAATTGCGGAAACACTAGCACCCAAATCACACAAAGCATTGCATTCATAGTTTTTGATTTTGATTTTGATAGTAGGTTCCCACTCATCATGAAGCTTTCTAGGGATAGAAACTTCCAATTCAAGTTTCTCTTCAAGAGATTTTATCATAGCATCAACGATATGATCGGTAAAGGCCTTGTTTTGGCTATAAGCGTGTGGAGAGTTTAGCATGGATTGCATCAAGGAAATGCACTCAATCAAGGAGCAACTATCATAATTGAATTCCTTGAAATCCAAAGTAGTAGTTTCATTACTACTAAAGGTTTTAATATCTTCTACTCCACTTTCAATGCTTTTAGCATCAAGATAGATGGACTCCGAATCATTGGGGTGTTTTTCAACCAAAGTGCATTCATATCCAGCCCCATCATCATTAGGTTTGAACAAGAAAACAAAGATTCAATGGGAGTCACACCAAGCACTTTAAGATCTTCGTGATTCTTATCACGAGAACACACCCTTTTAAGCCATTCATGTCTAGCACGAATTTGGGCGGTTCTTTCTTTGCTGTCACTCATGGAAACACGCATAGCTTTCAAAGTTTCATCCATATTGATATTGGGAGGAGCACATCTAACTTTCAAAGCATCAATATCACTAGACATTCTATCAACGCTCCTAGCCAAATCGTCAATCTTGAGTAGTTTTTCCTCTATGGACGCATTGAAAATATTTTGCGAGTTGATAAACTCTTTGATATTACTCTCTAGATCAGAGGGTAATCTATTGTAATTTCCATGAGTATTGTTGTAGGAGTTGCCAAAGTTATTAGAGGGGTTACTAGGAAAAGGCCTAGGAACATAGTTTCCTCTAAAAGCATTGTTGTTGCCAAAATTATTCCTACCAACAAAATTGACGTCCAAGCTAGCGTTGCTACTCTCAATCAAGAAAGACAAGGGCATATCATTAGGATCTAAAGGAGAACTTCTACTAGCAACCAAATTCATTAACTCATCCATCTTAGCACTCAACAAGTTAATTTGTTCTATAGCGTGTACCTTCTTACTAGTAGGTGATCTTTCAGTGTGCCATTGAGAGTAGTTCGTCATGATAATGTCTAGGAGTTTTGTGGCTTCTCCTAACGTGATTTCCATGAACGTTCCACCTGAGGCGGAGTCCAAGATATTTCTAGAAGCGAAATTCAAGCAAGTGTAGAAGATTTGTATAATCATCCAAAGACTCAAGCCATGAGCGGGACAATTTCTAATCATCAATTTCATTCTCTCCCAAGATTGTGCAACATGTTCATGATCAAGTTGCTTAAAATTCATGATATCATTACGGAGAGAGATAATCTTAGCCGGCGGAAAATACTTGGATATATAAGCATCTTTGCACTTGTTCCAAGAATCAATACTATTTTTGGGCAAAGACGTAAACCAAGTTTTTGCTCGATCTCGCAACAAGAACGGAAAAAGCTTCAATTTAATCACATCATTATCCACATCTTTTTTCTTTTGCATATCGCAAATCTCAATGAAGTTATTAAGATGGGATGCGGCATCTTCACTAGGAAGGCAGGAGAATTGCTCTTTCATAACAAGATTCAGCAAAGCAGCATTGATTTCGTATGATTCCGCACTAGTGTCGGGGGCAATCGGAGTACTAATAAAATCATTATTATTAGTATTCGAGTAGTCACAAAGTTTGGTGTTTTCAATCATGGTGACTTCATCAAGCAAACAAGCACACAAGCGAACAGAAAGCAAGCAAGAGAAAAGGGCGAACGAGAGAGGCAAACGAAAAAAGGCAAATATTTTTGTAAATTTTTGTTTTTCAGAAGTGGGGGAGAGGAAAACGAGAGGCAAAAAAAGTAAATCCAAGAGATGAGTTTGCGACACTTACTTGGATGATTTCTTGACATGATCCTCCCCGGCAACGGCGCCAGAAATTCTTCTGCTACGGCAACATAAATCCTTCTGCTGCCTCTTGAGCTTGCGTTGGTTTTTCCCTTGAAGAGGAAAGGGCGATGCAGCACAGGAGCAATAAGTATTCCCCTCAGTTTGAGAACCAAGGTATCAATCCAGTAGGAAAATCGCGCCAAGTCCAGAGTACCTGCACAAACACAAAAGAGCTTGCACCCAACGCTATAAAGGGGTTGTCAATCCCTTCAAGATTGATTGCAAAGTGAGATCTGAAGGCGGAAAGTGCAATGAAGTAAAAGTTTAAGCCTGAAAATATGATGTGAAGTAGACCCTGGGGCCATAGTGTTCACTAGAGGCTTCTCTCAAAATAGCAAATAATACGGTGGGTGAACAAATTACTGTCGAGCAATTGATAGAACCGCGCAAACTCATGGCGATATCTAAGGCAATGATCATACATATAGGCATCACGTCCGAAACAAGTAGACCGATAATTTCTACATCTACATTACTCCACACATCGACCGCTATCCAACATGCATCTAGTGTATTGAGTTCATGACGAACAGAGTAACGCCTTAAGCAAGATGACATGATGTAGAGGGATAAACTCAAACCAATGATGAAACCCCCATGTTTTTACCCTTGATGGCAACAACATGATGCGTGCCTCGCTACCCCTTCTGTCACTGGGTGAGGGCACCGCACGGTATGAACCCAAAACCAAGCACTTCTCCCATTGCAAGAATCATAGATCAAATTGGCCAAACAAGACCCACAACTCGAATAGAATTACAAGGATATTAAATCATGCATATAAGATATCAGAAGAAACTCAAATAAGATTCATCGATAATCTGATCATAAATCCACAATTCATCGAATCTCGACAAACACACTGCAAAAGAAGATTACATCGGATAGATCTCCATGAAGATCATGGAGAACTTTGTATTGAAGATCCAAGAGAGAGAAGAAGCCATCTAGCTACTTGCTATGGACCCGAAGGTGTATGGTGAACTACTCACGCATTATCGGAGAGGCAATGGTGTTGATGAAGAAGCCCTCCGTATCCGAATCCCCCCTCCGACAGGGCACCAAAACGTGCTCCAGATGGGATCTTGCGGAGACAGAAGCTTGCGGCGGCGGAAAAGTATTTTCGTGGATCTCTCCCGTGGTTTTGGATTTTTCGGGGATTTATAGGCGGAAGAAGTAGGGCAGACGAGCCACATGGGGCCCACAAGCCTGCTATGCGCGGGCCCCCTGGCCTTGCCTAGGGGTCTTGTGGGGTCCCATGCTGGCCCCTGCCTTGGTTCTCAAGTCTGGTGCGTATCTTCTGTTCCGGAAAAAATCTTTTCAGAAGTTTTATTCCGTTTGGACACTGTTTAAAATCCTCCTCTGAAAAGGGTCAAAAATACGGAAAAATAGGAACTGGCACTTGGCACTGAGTTAATAAGTCAGTCCCAAAAAAGATATAAAAGGCATACAAAACATCCAAAGTTTGACAAGATAATAGCATGGAACCATAAAATATTATAGATACGTTGGAGACGTATTAGTCCATGATCATCTATTGATCAACGAGCTAGCTAACTAGAGGCTTGCTAGGGACACATTGTGATCTATTTATTCACACATGTATTACTGTTTCCTGTTAATACAATTATAGCATGAACAATAGACGATTATCATGAACAAGGAAATATGATAATAACCATTTTATTATTGCCTCTAGGGCATATTTCCAACAGGCTAGGGTTCACAAACTTTCGTCTCTTTAATCAAGCCCTTCTTAAGAGGCAGGCATGGACTCAGTTAATTAAGCATAATAGTCTATGTGCACATGTATTGAAATTTCACTACTATCCGTAGGGGCAACTTGAGGACACGGTCTTCTTGGGGAACTCATCTCCCACATGGCAGGCCATTCAATATGGCATCAAGATCTTGAAGAAGCGCCTAGTGTGGCGTGTGGGCAATGGGCAAAGCATACATATATGGCGAGATTGTTGGATGCCAATAGTGCCGACGGGCCAACCAATCACGCAGCAGGACACTCGCAGACTACGACATGTGGTAGACCTCATGGATGGTCCGACTGGTGCCTAGAGGTGTTGTGCAACACTTTCTTCCAGTGGGTGTGGACTGTTGGAGAATGTTGCATAGGAAACAAAAAATTTCCTGCACACATGAAGACCTATCATGGTGATGTTCATCTACGAGAGGGAGATCGGATCCACATACCCTTGTAGATCGCTCAGTGGGAAGCATTAATAAATGGGGTTGATGTAGTGGAACAACTTCGTGATTCAAATCACCGTCGTCCCACGATCCGTCCCGATCTAGCACTGAACGGGCGGCACCTCCGCGTTCAGCACATGTACAACGCGATGACGATCTCTGCCTTCTTGATCCAGCAAGAGAGACGGGGAAGTAGATGAGTTCTCCGACAGCGTGACGGCGCGCCGGTGATGGTGATGATCTATTCCTGCAGGACTCCGCCCGAGCTCCGCAGAAAACCGATCTAGAGGAAGAACTACAAAGTAGAGGTTTAGGGTTGCACGTGGCAAAGTTGTGTCTCAAAAACCCTAAAACCTCTAGTATATATAGGAGGAGGGGAGGGGCTAGCCTTGGGGCTCAAGAGAGCCCCTAGGGCGTTGGTCGAGTGGAGGAGGGGAGGGACTCCCACTCCAATTCGGTTTGGGAAGGAGGAGTCCCTTCCTTCCTTCCCACCTCCCTCCTTTTTTTCTTTCTACTTGATTTTCTTTCCTTGGCCGAAATAGTCCACTTGGGCTAGCCTCACCAGCCCACCAAGGGCTGGTGCGCCATCCATGGGCTATTAGGTTCTCTCCCGGGTGGGTGGCCCCCTCCCGATAAAAACCCGGAACCCATTCGTCACTCCCGGTATAGTGTCGAAAATGCCCGAAATCTTTCCAGATACCAAATGAAACAATCCTATATATCAATCTTCATTTATGGACCATTCCAGAAACCCTCGTGACGTCCGTGATCTCATCCGGGACTCCGAAAAAACATTCCGTCACCAACACCTATAACTCAACTATACCGAAATGTCACCGAACCTTAAGTGTGCAGACCTTGTGGGTTCAAGAACTATGCAGACATGACCTGAGACGCTCCCCGGTCAATATCCCACAGCGAGCCCTGGATGTCCATATTGGATCCTACATATTCTACGAAAATATTTTCGGTTGAACCTCTGTGCCAAGGATTCATATAATCCCGTATACCATTCCCTTTGTCCTTCGGTATGTTACTTGCCCGAGATTTGATCGTCGGTATCCCTATACCTATTTCAATCTCGTCACCGGCAAGTCTCTTTACTCGTTCCGTAATACAAGATCCCGTGACTAACACATTAACCGCATTGCTTGCAAGGCTTATATGTGATGTTGTATTACCGAGTGGGCCCCGAGATACCTCTCCGTCACACGGAGTGATAAATCCCATTCTCCAGCCATGCTAACTCAACGGACACCTTCGGAGATACCTGTAGAGCACCTTTATAGTCACCCAGTAACGTTGCGACGTTTGATACACACAAGGTATTCCTCCGGTGTCAGTGAGTTACATGATCTCATGGTCATAGGAATGAATACTTGACACGCAGAAAACAATAGCAACAAAATGACACGATCACATGCTGCATTTATAGTTTGGGTCTTGTCCATCACATCATTCTCCCAATGATGTGATCCAGTCATCAAGTGACAACACTTGCATATGGTCGGAAAACCTTAACCATCCTTTATCAACTGGCTAGTCAACTAGAGGGTTACTAGGGATGTTGTTTTGTCTATATATCCACACATGCATCTATGTTTCCATTCAATAGAATTATAGCATGGATAATAAACGATTATCTTGAAATAGGAATATAATAATAAATATTTTATCATTGCCTCTAGGGCATATTTCCAATAGTCCCACTTGCACTAGAGTCAATAATCTAGTCTCACATCGTTGTGCGATTTACATTGGAATTAATCTAACACCCATACAGTTCTGGTGTTGATCATGCTTCCCTCGTGGAAGAGGTTTAGTTAGTGGATCTGCAACATTCAGTTTCATGTGCACTTTGCAAATATTTACGTCCTCTCCGTCGACATAGTCGTGGATCTGGTTGAAGCATCGTTTGATGTGTCTGGTCTTCTTGTGAAACCTTGGTTCATTGGCTAAAGCAATGGCACGAGTGTTGTCACAGAACAGAGTTATTGGATTTAGTGCGCTTGGCACAACTCCAAGAGCCTTCATGAACTGCTTCATCCAGACACCCTCCTTAGCCGCCTCCGAGGTAGCCATGTACTTTGCTTCGCATGTAGAATCTCCTACAACGCTTTGCTTGGAGCTGCACCAGCTTACCGCACCCCCATTAAGAATAAATACATATACGGTTTGAGACTTAGAGTCATCCGGATCAGTGTCAAAGCTTGCATCAACGTAACCCTTTACCACGAGCTCTTTGTCACCTCCATAAACGAGAAACATTTCCTTAGTCCTTTTCAGGTACTTCAAAATATTCTTAACCGCCGCCCAGTGTTCCACTCCTGGATCACTTTGAAACCTGCATGCCATACTTATGGCCAGGCTGACGTCTGGTCTTGTGCATAGCATTGCATACATGATAGACCCTATGGCTGAAGCATAGGGGACGGTACTCATCTTTTCTATATCTTGTGCAGTTACTGGACACTAAGTCTTACTCAACTTTATACCTTGTAACACTGGGAAGAACCCCTTCTTGGATTGCTCCATTTTGAACTTCTTCAAAACTTTATCAAGGTATGTGCTTTGTGAAAGTCCTATTAGGCGCCTCGATCTATCTCTATAGATCTTTATGCCTAATATGTAAGCAGCTTCTCCTAGGTCTTTCAATAAAAAACATTTGTTCAAGTAATCCTTTACGCTCTCTAAAAACTCCACATTGTTTCCAATCAGCAATATGTCATCCACATATAATATTCTAAACGCTACAGAGATTCCACTCACTTTCTTGTATATACAAGATTCTCCAACGACTTGTATAAACCCAAACGCCTTGATCACCTCATCAAAGAGCTTATCCCAACTCCGAGATGCTTGCACCAGTCCATAAATGGATCGCTGGAGCTTGCACACTTTGTTAGCATTCTTTGGATCGACAAAACCTTCGGGTTGCATCATATAGAACTCTTCCTTAAGAAAACCATTAAGGAATGCCGTTTTGACATCCATCTGCCAGATTTCATAATGGAAAAATGCAACTATTGCTAACATGATTCGGACGGACTTAAGCATCTCTACCGGTGAGAATTTCTCATTGTAGTCAACTCCTTGAACTTGTGAAAAACCCTTTACCACAAGTGGAGCTTTATAAACGGTCACATTACCGTCCGCATCCGTCTTCTTCTTAAAGATCCATTTGTTCTGAATAGCCTTGCGACCTTCAGGTAATACTTCCAAAGTCCACACTTTGTTTTATTACATAGATCCTATCTCGGACTTCATGGCCTCTAACCATTTGTTGGAATCCGGGCCCACCATTGCTTCTTCATAATTCATATGCTCATAGTTGTCTAACAACATGATAGATAAGATAGGATTCCTGTACCACTCAGGAGGAGTACGTGATCTTGTCGACCTGCGAGGTCCGATAGTAACTTGATCCGAAGCTTCATGATCATCATCATTAGCTTCCTCCTCAGCCGGTGTTTCCTCGACAGAGACTTCTCTCTGCCCTGTGCCACTATCTAGAGGGAGCAGAGGTTCCACAACCTCATCAAGTTCTATCTTCCTCCCACTCAATTCTTTCGAGAGAAACTCCTTCTCAAGAAACGCTCTGTTCTTAGCAACAAACACATTGCCTCGGATCTGAGATAGAAGTTGTACCCAACTTTCTCTTTCAGGTAACCTATGAAGACACACTTTTCCGCTTTGGGTTCCAGCTTTTCAGGCTGAAGCTTTTTGACATAAGCATCGCATCCCCAAACTTTAAGAAACGACAACTTTGGCCTCTTGCCATGTCATAGCTCATATGGTGTCGGCTCAACGGATTTTGACGGTGCCCTATTTAAAGTAAATGCAGCTGTCTCTAATGCATAACCCCAAAACGATAATGGCAAATCACTAAGAGACATCATAGATCGCACCATATCTAACAAAGTACGATTACGACGTTCGGACACACCATTACAGTGTGGTGTTCCAGGCGGTGTCAACTGTGAAACGATTCCACATTGTCTTAAGTGAGCACCAAACTCGAAACTCAGATATTCGCCCCCTCGATCAGATTGTAGGAACTTGATCTTCTTGTTACGATGATTTTCAACTTCACCCTGAAATTGTTTGAACTTTTCAAACGTTTCAGACTTGTGCTTCATCAAGTAAATATATCCATACCTACTCAAATCATAAGTGAAGGTGATAAAATAACGATATCCGCCGCGTGCCTCCACACTCATTGGCCCGCAGACATCAGTATGTATGATTTCCAACAAGTCACTTGCACACTCCATTGTTCAAGAGAACGGTGTCTAAGTCATCTTGCGCATGAGGCATGGTTCGCACGTGTCAAGTGATTCAAAATCAAGTGACTCCAAAAGCCCATCAGCATGGAGTTTCTTCATGTGGTTTACACCAATATGACCTAAGCGGCAGTGCCACAAAAAGGTGGCGCTACCATTGCTAACTCTACATCTTTTGGTCTCAATGTTATGGATATGTGTGTCATCACAATCAAGATTCAATATGAACAAACCCCTCACATTGGGTGCATGACCATAAAAGATATTAATCATAAAAATAGAACAACCATTATTCTCTGACTTAAATGAGTAACCGTCTCGCAATAAACATGATCCGGATATAATGTTCATGCTTAACACAGACACTAAATAACAATTATTTAAGTTCATAACTAATCCCGATGGTAACTGAAGTGAGATTGTCCCGACGGCGATTGCATCAACCTTCGAACCATTTCCCACGTGCATCGTCACTTCATACTTCGCCAGCCTTTGTTTATTCCGCAGTTCCTGCTTTGAGTTGCAAATGTGAGCAACAGAACCAGTATCATATACCCATACACTACTATGAGAGTTGGTTAGGTACACATCAATAACATGTATATCACATATACCTGGTTTTGCGTTGGCCGCCTTCTTATCTGCCAAATACTTGGGGCAGTTGCGCTTCCATTGACCCATCCCCTTGCAATAATAGCACTCTGTTTTCGGCTTAGTTCTAGCCTTGGGTTTCTTCATTGGAGGGGCAACAATTTTGCCGCTCTTCTTGGAGTTACCCTTCTTGCCTTTGCCGTTTCTCTTGAAACCAGTGGTCTTATTGATCATCAACACTTGATGTTCTTTCTGGAGTTCTGACTCTATGACTTTCAGCATCGCGAATAACTCGTTGGGTGACTTGTTCATCCCTTGCATGTTAAAGTTCAACACAAAGATCTTGTAGCTAGGTGGCAGTGATTGAAGAATTCTGTCAGTGATAGCCTCTTGCGGGAGTTCAACTCCCAACTCAGCTAGACGGTTCGAGTACCCAGACTTTTTGAGCACATGTTCACTGACACACGAATTCTCCTCTATTTTGCAAGCATAGAATTTATCGGAGGTCTCATACCTCTCGATCCGGGCATTCTTATGAAAGATAAACTTCAACTCCTGGAACATCTCATATGCTCCATGACGTTCAAAGCATCATTGAAGTCCCGGTTCTAAGCCATACAAGACTGCACATTGAACTATTGAGTAGTCCTCCTTACATGCTTGCTAAGCGTTCAAAACATCTTGTTCAGACGTAGCGGGCGGTTCATCTCCTAGCGCTGCATCAAGGACATAATTATTTTTCCCAGCTTGTGGGATAAGCCTCAGATTACGAGCCCAGTCTACAAAGTTGCTACCATCATCTTTCAGCTTAGCTTTCTCTAGGAACGTATTGAAATTCAGGGTTGCTACTGTGCGAGCCATTGATCTACAACATAAAATATTGCAAAGTGGACTTAGACTATGTTCAAGACAATTAGAGTTCGGCTAATCATATTACTAACAAACTCCCACTCAAATAGATATCCCTCTAGTTATTTGGGTGTGGCATGATCCAAATTCACTAACTCAAGTTCGATCATCACGTGAGTTGAGTGCAGTTTCAGTGGTAAACATCTCTATGTTAATCATATCAACTATACGATTCATGCTCGACCTTTCGGTCTCTTGTGTTCCGGGGCCATGTCTGTACCTGCTAGGCTCGTCAAGTTTAAACCAAGTGTTCCACGTGTGCAACTGTTTTCACCTGTTGTATGTGAACGTTGAGTCTATCACACCCGATCATCACGTGGTGTCCCTAGAGGCAATTATAAAATAGTTATTATTATATTTACTGTTTCAAGATAATCGTTTATTATCCATGCTATAATTGTATTGAATGAAGGCATAGATACATGTGTGGATATATAGACAAAACAATGTCCCTAGTAAGCCTCTAGTTGACTAGCCAGTTGATCAAGGATGGTTAAGGTTTTCTGACCATATGCAAGTGTTGTCACTTGATAACTGGATCACATCATTAGCAGAACGATGTGATGGACAAGACCCAAACTATGAACGTAGCATGTGATCGTGTCATTTTGTTGCTATTGTTTTCTGCGTGTCAAGTATTCATTCCTATGACCATGAGATCATGTAAGTCACTGACACCCGAGGAATACCTTGTGTGTATCAAACGTCACAACATTACTGGGTGACTATAAAGGTGCTCTACAGGTATCTCCGAAGGTGTCCGTTGAGTTAGCACGGATCAAGACTGGGATTTGTCACTCCGTGTGACGGAGAGGTATCTTGGGGCCCACTCGGTAATACAACATCATATATAAGCCTTGCAAGCAATGTGACTCAAGTGTTACTCACGGGATCTTGTATTACGGAACGAGTAAAGAGACTTGCCGGTAACGAGATTGAAATAGGTATAGAGATACCGACGATCAATTCTCGGGCAAGTAACATACCGAAGGACAAAGGGAATGTTATACGGGATTATATGAATCCTTGGCACAGAGGTTCAACCGATAAGATCTTCGTAGAATATGTAGGGTCCAATATGGACATCCAGGTCCCGCTATTGGATATTGGCCGGGGAGTGTCTCAGGTCATGTCTGCATAGTTCTCGAACCCGCAGGGTCTGCACACTTAAGGTTCGGTGACGTTTCGGTATAGTTGAGTTATAGGTGTTGGTGATGGAAGGTTGTTCGGTGTCCCGGATGAGATCACGGATGACACGAGGGTTTCCGAAATGGTCTGGAAATGAATATTGATATATAGGATGGTTTCATTTGGTCTCCGGAAAGGTTTCACGCATTACCGACAGTGTACCGGGAGTGACGAATGGGTTCCGGGTTTTCACTGGGAGGGGCCCACCCACCCGGGAGTGAGCCTAAGAGCCCAAGGGTGGCGCACCAGCCCTTAGTGGGCTGGTGAGGCTAGCCCAAGTGGGCTTTGGCGCTAGGAAAAAGAAAACCAAAGAAAAGGAAAAAAAGAGGGAGGTGGGAAGGAAGAGGAGGACTCCTCCTTCCCCAAACCGAATTGGAGTTGGAGTCCTCCTCTCCTCTCTCGGCCAGCGCCCTTGGGGCGTGATAACTCACAAGTGTAGGGGATCGGAACAGTTTTCGAGGGTAGAGTATTCAACCCAAATTTATTGATTCGACACAAGGGGAAGCAAAAGAATATTCTCAAGTATTAGCAGCTGAGTCTGTCAATTTCAACCACACCTAAAAGATTAGGGTGTGCAAGCAAAGTATCAGTAGCAAAGTAGAACGATAGCAACGGTGCCAGAATAAGATCTGTTGACGACAGACTATTCCTAACTTGTTGTATCAATGGCGCCAGTAAATAGCACGCTCACGGGTGACTATTCTTCTGTGGCAACGGCTACAGAAAAGTCTTGCAACAAGTAGCAGCAGAGTAGCAAGTAACAGCAGTAGTGACAGCAGTAGCAAGGAACAGCAATAGTGACAGAAACAGCAAGTAACAGCAGTAGTGATAGTAGCAGCATGTAACAACAGTAGTGACAGCAGCAGCAGCAGAGTAACAACAGTAGCAACAGTAGTAGCGACAAAGTAACGTAGCAAGGACCAGTTGTAAAAGACTCGTAGGCAGTGGATCGGTGATGGATGAGTATGCCGGATGTGATTCATCATGTAACAGCTATAACACGGAGAGATTAGTAACTAGCTCCCGTTCGTCAATCTAATGTAGGCATGTATTCCGTATGTAGTCATACGTGCTTAGGGAAAAGAACTTGCATGACATCTATTGTCCATCCCTCCCGTGGTAGCGGGGTCCTAATGGAAACTACGGGATATTAAGGTTCTCCTTTTAATAAAGAACCGGACCAACGCATTAACACTTGGTGAATACATGAACTCCTCATACTATGGTCATCTCCGGGACTGGTTCGGCTATTGTCACTCCGGGGTTGCCGGGTCATAACACATAGTAGGTGACTACAACTTGCAAGATAGGATCTAAAACACACATATATTGGCGACAACATAATAGGTTCAGATCTGAAATCATGGCACTCGGGCCCTAGTGACAAGCATTAAGCATGGCAAAGTAGTAGCAACATCAATCTCAGAACATAGTGGATACTAGGGATCAATCCCCGTCAAAATTAACTCGATAACATGATAGATCTCATCCAACTCATCACCGTCCAGCAAGCCTACGATGAGATTACTCACGAACGGTGAAGAGCATCATGGAATTGTCGATGGAGGAAGGTTGATCATGACGATGGCGACGATTTCCCCTCTCTAGAGCCCAAAACGGACTCTAGATCTGCCCTCCAGCTGAAGAACAGGAGGTGGCTGCGCCTCCGTATCGTAAAACGCGATGAATCCTTCTCCCTGATTTTTTTCCGGGCGAGACGGAATAAATAGAGCTGAGTTTGGAGGCGGTGGTGCCACGTGGGCCCCACAAGCCCTCACGGCGCGACCTGGGGGGGGGGGTGGCCGTGGCCCCTGGGCTTGTGGCCCACTAGCACACCTCCTTCGGTGGATCTTTGTGCATGTATTTTTCATTTATTCCAGAAAAATTATCCATAAGTTTTCAGGACATTCCGAGAATTTTTATTTCTGCACAAAAACAACACCATGACAATTCTGCTGAAAGCAGCGTCAGTCCGGGTTAGTTCCATTCAAATCATGCAAATTAGAGTCCAAAACAAGGGCAAAAGAGTTCGGAAAAGTAGATATGATGGAGACATATCAGGGCACCCTTGAGCCCCAAGGCTAGCCCCTCCCCTCCTCCTATATATACTACAGGTTTTAGGGTTTTTGAGACACAACTTTTTCCACGTGCAACTCAAACCTCTACTTCGTAGTTCTTCCTCTAGATCAGTTTTCTGAGGAGCTCGGGCGGAGCCCTACTGGAATAGATCATCACCATCACCGGCGCGCCGCCACGCTGCCGGAGAACTCATCCACTTCCCTGTCTCTCTTGCTGGATTAAGAAGGCGGACATCGTCATCGAGCTATACGTGTGTTGAACGTGGAGGTGCCGTCCGTTCGGCGCTAGATCGGAATGAATCGTGGGACGACGGTGATTTGAATCACGAAGCTGTACCACTACGTCAACCGCGTTTCTTAATGCTTCCTGCTTAGCGATCTACAAGGGTATGTGGATCCGATCTCCCTCTCGTAGATGAACATCACCATGATAGGTCCTCGTGTGCGTAGGAATTTTTTTGTTTCCCATGCAACGTTCCCCAACAGTGGCATCTTGAGCTAGGTTCATGCGTAGATGTAATCTTGAGTAGAACACAAAAGTTTTTGTGGGTGTTGATGTTCGATTTGCTGCCCTGCTTACTCTTTTCTCGATTCAATGGTATTGTTGGATTGAAGCGGACCGGACCAACATTACTCATACGCTTACGAGAGACCGGTTTCATCGGCTAACATGCAACTCGTTGCATAAAGATGTCTGGCGGGTGCCTGTTTCTTCAACTTTAGTTGAATTGGATTTGACCGAGGCGGTCCTTGGAGAGAGGTTAAATAGCAATTTGCACATCTCCATTGTGGTTTTGCGTAAGTAAGATGCGATCATACTAGATACCCATAGCAGCCACGTAAAACATGCAACAACAAATTAGAGGATGTCTAACTTGTTTTTGCAGGGTATGCTTGTGATGTGATATGGCCAAAGACATGTTGTGATATATTGGATGTATGAGATGATCATGTTGTAATAGTTAATATCGACTTGCGCGTCGACGCTACGGCAACCGGCAGGATCCATAGGGTTGTCTTTAAACTAACGTTTGTGTTTGCAGATGCGTTTACTATATTTCTTGGTTGTAGCTTTAGTAGTAATAGCATTGATAGAACGACAACCTCGATGGCGGCTCGATGATGGAGATCATGTTGATGGAGATTATTGTGTGGCACCGGTAACGATGAAGATCATGTCGGTGCTTTGGTGATGGAGATCAAGAATCACAAGATCATGGCCATATCATGTCACTTATGAATTGCATGTGATGTTAATCCTTTTATGCACCTTATCTTGCTCAGAATGAAGGTAGCATTATAAGGTGATCTCTCACTAAATTTCAAGATAAAATTGTGTTCTCCCTGACTGTGCATCATTGCGACAGTTTGTTATTTCGAGACACCACGTGATGATCGGGTGTGATAGGCTCAACGTTCACATACAACGGGTGCAAAACAGTTGCACACACGAAACACTCGGGGTTAAACTTGATGAGCCTAGCATGTGCATACATGGCCTCGGAACATGAGAGACCGAAAGGTCGAGTATGAATCGTATAGTTGATATGATTAGAATAGTGATGTTTACCACTAAAACTACACTCAACTCACGTGATGATCGGATTTGAGTTAGTGAATTTGGATCATGCCACACTCAAGTAACTAGAGGGATGTCTATTTGAGTGGGAGTTTTATTAGTAATTTGATTAGTTAAACACTAATTATCTTGAACATAGTCTAAGTCCACTTTGCAATATTTTATGTTGTAGATCAATGGCTCACGCAGTAGCGACCCTAAATTTCAATATGTTCCTAGAGAAAGCTAAGCTCAAAGATGATGGTAGCAACTTTGTAGACTGGGCTCGTAATCTTAGGCTCATCCTACAAGCTGGGAAAAAGAATTATGTCCTTGATGCTGCGCTAGGAGATGAACCACCAGCTACGTCTGACCAAGATGTTTTGAACGCTTGGAAATCACGTAGGGAGGACTACTCAGTAGTTCGGTGTACAGTCTTGTATGGCTTGGAACTAGGACTTCAATGACGTTTGAAAGTCATGGAGCATATGATATGTTCCAGGAGTTGAAGTTTATCTTTCAGAAGAACGCCCGGATCGAGAGGTATGAGACCTCCGATAAATTCTATGCTTGCAAGATGGAGGAGAATTCGTCTCTCAGTGAACATGTGCTCAAAATGTCTGGGTACTCAAACCATCTAGCTGAGCTGGGGATTGAACTCCCGCAAGAGGCTATCACTAACAGAATTCTTCAATCATCGCCACCTAGCTACAAGAGCTTTGTGTTGAACTATAACATGCAAGAGATGAACAAGTCACCCGGCGAGTTATTCGCGATGCTGAAAGTCGCATAGTCAGAACTCCGGAAACAGCATCAAGTGTTGATGGTCAATAAGACCACTGGTTTCAAGAGAAACGACAAAGGCAAGAAGGGTAACTCCAAGAAGAGCGGCAAAATTGTTGCCAATCCGATGAAGAAACCCAAGGCTGGACCTAAGCCGGAAATAGAGTGCTATTATTTCAAGGGGATGGGTCACTGGAAGCGCAACTGCCCCAAGTATTTGGCTGATAAGAAGGCAGCCAACGCCAAACGAGGTATATGTGATATACATGTTATTGATGTGTCCCTAACCAACTCTCGTAGTAGTGCCTGGGTATTTCATACCGGTTCTGTTGCTCATATTTGCAAGTCGAAGCAGGGACTGCGGAATAAACGAAGGCTGGCGAAGGATGAAGTGACGATGCGCGTGGGAAATGGTTCCAAGGTTGATGCAATAGCCGTCGGCAGTCCCACTTCCGTTACCATCAGGATTAGTTATGAATTTAAATTATTGTTATTTAGTGCCTGCGTTAAGCATGAACATTATATCTCGATCTTGTGTATTGCGAGACGGTTACTCATTTAAGTCAGAGAATAATGGTTGTTCTATTTTTATGAGTAATATCTTTTATGGTCATGCACCCAATGTGAGAGGTTTGTTCATATTGAATCTTGATTGTGATGACATACATATACATAACATTGAGACCAAAAGATGTACAGTTAACAATGATAGCGCCACCTTTTTGTGGCACTGCCGCTTAGGTCATAATGGTGTAAAGTGCATGAGGAAACTCCATACTGATGGGCTTTTGGAGTCACTTGATTTTGAACCACTTGACACGTGCGAACCATGCCTCATGGGCAAGATGACTAAGACTCCATTCTCCGGAACAATGGAGCGTGCAAGTGATTTGTTGGATATCATACATACTAATGTGTGTGGTCCAATGAGTGTGGAGGCGCGTGGCGGATATCGTTATTTTCTCACCTTCACTGATGATTTGTGTAGGTATGGATATATCTACTTGATGAAGCACAAGTCT